>NC_065523.1:34876351-34886883 GCF_006386435.1 Epinephelus moara | reverse complement strand
GTATACAAGTGCGAGAAATTCTTTCATTCGGAATTAGAAACGGAATATTCCAGCCTCTTACATCGGATTGAATTTTCAATCGCATTGGCCATTTTCATTCCGAATTAGGTGTTTACAAGATCACTTTTAATAGGAATGAACTTTCATTCCAAATGAAAAGGGAATTAAACTGTCCATGTAAACACACTCAGTACGTCATCAGTCAGAGTTTTTATTTACAAGAAGCAGATTTTGCAAAGACTAGGCATCTTGCAGTGCCACTATCTGCATGATTGTTGGTCCAAAAAGGAAAATAAGTGGACAGAAATTGTTGCAGCCTTCAAAGTTGCCAGGGAGTATGCGTTATACTAAAGCTAGCTCGCTATAGGAGTGAGGAGTCTGCAATCAATGAGCGTCTAAAACGGAACAGTTAGTAAAATATTTCAAAAACTGTGAATCACCACCACCATGAGATTACCTTGGGCATGTATAAATGTGCACAAAATATTAGGCTGATTGGCCCAGTAATATGTGTGATTAGCTGCAGATGACTGAATGCACAATCCCCTCCTGGCTCATGCCTGGCTGAGATAATTAATTGTAAAAATAATGGACAGATTAATGGATAGAGAAATAATTGTTAGTTTGAGCCCTAAACTGAAAGTCCATTCCCTACAGCTAATGTGTAACCCTTTCCAAAGTGCAACTTGTGTGTGTGTGTGAGCTTGTTTCATGCTGTTGTCCCTGCCTCCCCTCAGCTCTGTGCTGTGCTGGAGCTCCCTGACTAATTGTGGCAGGTCTGTAATGTGATTGTAGAGGCGATAGGCCCTGCTGCTACTCTCTCTAACCACACAGGCACATACCTTATCATGCTAATTCCCCTTTGTGTGTGTGTGTGTGTGTGTGTGTGTGTGTGTGTGTATTTCCATGTGTAGAGGCCAAACTCTTTTCTCCCTGGACATGTACTACACACGTTTCTATACAGGTGCATTTGAGTCCTTTTGTTTGCGTGGTGGAGTCTTTTTATGTGCCCCGTCTGCGTGTGCATGTGCGGGAATGATCTCATCCATATTCTCCAGGCAGCGGCAGTGGAGGTGGAATCGCTCAGCTCACTGACTTCATGCAGCACCATAAAAACCTCGCAGCCAGCCGGCGCTGTCCTTCACTCAACAGCTCCCATTACAACACTTGGCAAGGGGCGACTGATCAAGAATATTAACTGCAAACCTATGGTGGGGAGAGAAGCTCATACAGCCTCCCAGAATTACACCCATGTAGGTAACAAAAGACAAAAGCAAAGGTGCATGGTTTTCATCTCTTTAAATCATGTGAATGGCTTTTTAAATCCTCCACAGAGGCAGCCAGCAGAAGAGAGAGACCTACCAGCATTTATCCTGCATCTGTTGTGCATGTTTCTCCAGGATTTACCCTTGACAGTGCACACAGCTGACCTTGATGCATTTTGGCTACTCAAACATCCAAAGATAACTGATGGACTTCTGTAATACCTAATGCTTTGAGTAGCTGTCATAGTGAGCTAAAGTAAAAAGAAATGTTTTCAAAGATATCTTCCTTCCTTGCGTTTTATCTTGTGACATGGACTGATTGAACTGAGGGTGAATGACGACACTGGCACCTCAATGACAAAAACCTCAAACACAAAAGCAGCTTTTTTTTTGTCTCTATTCATTTTAAGTTTCAGGGTGACACAATTATCCGACGTACATTTTAATCCAAAGTGCAGAAATGAAGCAAACTTTAGTTTCAAGGATGTCACAGGAACTGATACTTTAGCACCAAGTCAATGCAAAAAAAAAACAGGTACAAGTGTTAATACAAGTACTGCCATTAAATGCAAAGGTAAGAAGAACAGCAAGGAAGATGGCGACAAGTGCAGCTGCAGCGACAGCTCCTCACGTGGCTTTGATTTCCAACTTTCCACACTGCACTGGAACAATGGATGGATTACTAAACTACCTGTCAGGCACAGGGCCAGGAGCCCAAAGTGTCAGGGGGCCTTCAAGTGCAAAATGTCCTCAAATTAACATGTACTGACCTTGAAGAGACTTAAAATGACCACAGTGACACACAAAAAGACCACAAAGAGATACAAAATAACTACAAGGAGTCATAAAACAACTACGAGGAGACACAAAATAGCACAACCTGACACAATACAACCAAATAAAGACACACAATTACCTTAAAGAGACAAAAGTCACTCCAAAGAGACACAAAGCAACCAAATAAGAAGCAAAATGACCTGTAAGAGATACAAAATGACTACAAAGAGACACAAAACATCCAATTAAGACACAAAATGACCTTAAAGAGACACAAAATGACTTCTTAGAGACACAAAATTACCTGACAAAAGTCACTCCAAAGAGACACAAAACAACCAAAAAAGACACAAAATTCCCTTAAAGAGACAAAATGACTTCATAGAGACAATATGACTTTAATGAGATAAAAAGCTGACTACAAAGAGACACAAGATAACTTAAAGTGACAACAGTGACTTCAGAGAGACACAAGCTGACCACAAAGACACAAAACAACCAAATAAGAAGCAAAATGACCTTTAAGAGACACAAAATTACTTCCTAGAGACACAAAATGACCTTAAAGAGACATAAAACATCCAAGAAAGGCTCAAAATTACCGTAAAGAGACACAAAACAACCACAAGGAGAAGCAAACAACCCCAAAGTATGTGTCTTGCTGCTATCTGGTGGGTCTCTTTGCATATCTTTGCCCAGGGTCCCATTGTCTCTCAATCCACCCATGGTAGGAACCCCTTCTTCACAGTGTTGCATGTTGAGTGTTTTTTTCTGGTTGCAGAGAGTTGAAATTCCATGAACCAACATGGACTAGCACTTTGAGTTCCAGGCGGATTATTGGTGATTATTAGAATGCAAATCAAATTAAATTATATGTTTTAAAAGAAGGACGGTATGTTTAAGTACATACAGAGTGGTAGCATTTCACTGGTGTTGATATCAACTACTAAACTTCAAGTAATGTGATGTGTCACTAGTTTTAAAACCTTCAACATAAAAAGCATTCTTACACACTTCCCCCTGTTGCATCTTGCCATGCAGATAGTTTCAGTGTATTTCTGTATGCTCAGAGATATTTACTTATATTTGTATACCTCCACCTCAACACAATGGAGTTGAATAGATTTTCATTTCTGGTGCTCGGAGCATTACAAAGACAGTAAACATCGAAGGAATAGTTCAGCATTTTGGCTCATACTTTCTTGCAGAGATGAAGATGAGAAGATTGATACCACTCTCATTTTTGTACAGTAAATACAAAGCTGCAGCCAGCAGCCGGTTATCTGAGCACAAACACTGGAAACAGGGTGAAACACACGAGCACGGCTCTGTTCAAAGGTTCCAAAACCTGCCTACCAGCATCTCTAAAGCTCACAAATTCTTTCCTGGAAGAAGTAACTTCCTGAAATCTCCCCATAGTGATGACAAGACTGCAGGAAGTTGCTGTGCCTGGGCTGAGAAATAGTCTGGCACATAAACAACCCCGAAACCACGACGCTCCAGTTATTGTTCGGATTAAACAAATGACATGCAACAAGTTAATTAGTGAGCTTTAGAGGTGCTGGTAGGTGGATTTTTTCGCCCATGCAAAGAGTCAGTTCATTTCCCATAATGTCAAACTATTCCTTTAAAGCTTTCTGCATTGTTGCCACTTTTTGTGTACTAATGTTTCTTATTAAAGCTGTATATCGCAGCTATGTTGGGTGGAATCCAGGATGCCATTTTTATATGTCTCAATGTCATGTTTTTGTCGTTTGGATTGTCTGTACTGTATTTTATTATGTTGTTATTCTGTACCAACCACATCTATTTCATGTCTGTCCATCATGAAAGAGGTATCCCTCCTCAGCCACTCTTCCTTTTTACCTTTTTTCTCATCTTAAGTGTTGGTTTAAGGACAGAGGGTGTTGTACGTAGTACAGATTGTAAAGCCCCTTGAGGCAAATGTTTCCAACGTGATCTCACAGAAATACGTGAAAGGACTACATCCACAAAATTACAAGGTGGCGGTACAGTTGAGTTTATGCATCAAAACTGCTTGGTTAGGTTTAGAAAAAGATTGTGGTTTCTATTAAAATGGAGATGACACATTGAACAATATGACCATGGTTCATTTGATTTTTACCTACATTTCATCTACAACAAGATTTATACTTCTGCGTTGAATCACGATGTAGCCTGACATTCACCTCCCCAGAGATGTAACGACCCTTCGCGGTGACGCAGACTTCCTGTCTATTTCTGTAAGCTGAAACCATTTCCCTCAGTGGAAACAAAGCTTTTATTTACTTTAATTTCACAGATAAGAAACAATAAATTGTGAAGACAATAAAGCCTCCACAAAAGCGCATCTTAAGTCTTGTGTGTGATTTATCCTGGCTTCATATGAGCAGAGGAAATCTCTGCTAGCTGCTAGGCTAATTTATACAATGTAAATACCATAGGCTTGTGCTAATAACGTTAGCATGTTGTATTTGTCTGGAAAACGTGTTTAGTATAAGACCGTTGTTTCGTCGGTGAACATTGTGAGTTGCAATGGGACCGAAATTTGTAACGTTACCTTTGCTCTCCCTGCTTTAGGCTTTCCATGTAGATGCATGGAAGGGCAGAGAGGTTTGCTATCTCTGCCTTAGGCTTCCCATGTTTGCACATGGAAGGGCAGAGAGGTTTGCTCCCTTTGCCTGAAAAGTGGAGAGGCCCCAGAACAGAGCCATACCGCCAAATATAATACCACAGATGGCAATTAAGCTTTCTCTGACTAAAGTGGTCCTGACTGAAGTACATTTGTTATGTAATGTAACGTGAAAGGGCGTCGGTGGCTTAGTGGATAGAGCAGGTGCCCCATGTACAAGGTTGTTGCCGCAGCGGGCCAGGTTCGACTCCAGCCTGTGGCCCTTTGCTGCGTGTCATTCCCTCTCTCTCTCCCCCTTTCACACTTGACTTTCCTATCAATTAAAGGCAAAAAACTGCCCAAAAAAATATCTTAACAAAAAAGGTAATGTAACATGATGTAAATATGACACATGAGTGACAATAGTGCGCTACAACTGTATGTAAATTGCGTAACGCTGCGTTAAAACAACAGTGACTTCTGGTTTCACAAGGGACACAAACAGAGGTCTCCTGGATGAAAGTCCTGTGTTTTACCTCCCCAGCTGCCTCCCTACACGTACTTCATTCTTAATACTACCTATGGGGACGTAGCATTAACCTCCACCAATTGCATGACATCATTAAATCAGGGAATTCATCAAAGGATCATAACTGACTTTGCATTGTAATGCAACGTTAAGAGGTTTCACATAATTCTGTGAGATCACGTTAAATTTATAATTTGTAATAATCTTATATATAAACACAACTGACTTGTCTTGACATGTGTCATCAGTTAAGCACTTCCCTAAAATTTAACATGTTGTATTTACTATATTTGGAAACTTGTTCATAAGAATTTGAAACATAAAAATATTTCTGTGAGTTATTTATTGTCCACCAATATAAAGGCATTTCAGAACTGACCAAAGGATCCGTGTGTGATTAAGTCGGTGACTTAGATGTAAGAAGGTGCAAACAGAAGCAGACTGAAAAACAAGAACACAACAGTTCTCCTCTCTTTTGCTTTCCTATGAATAACATTACCAAAGATTTGAAACCAACACCTCACAACAGAAAACAACAGAATACAAACAGCTACTGTTGTGAGAGATGTGCCGCGCTTCAGTGGGCTTTTTTTCATGCGGCGGGTTTTTACTCCTCTGCCACAAACACACACAAACACCTCAGTCACGTGGTCTGCCCATGAGGACTGTGTACGGATGCACACAACTTGTACTAGATCACATACTGTACGGTCACTCACACACACACTGAGGCAGTTCTTCCCTCTGTCCCTTTGTCTTGTCGGATCAGGAGCCAGCTCCTCTCCATGTTTTCTAAAGCGTGAATCTCTTGCTAGTGTGCCCACCCACCATGTCTAACAGTGATTGATGCTCCACAGACTCTCAGACAGACGGCATGTGTGAGCTTATGCGTGTGCACGTGCATGCCTGTGTTTGACCTTCAAATTACCTTCCATCCAAACAGCCACCCCCACCCCCATCGCCATCACCTCCCAACCTCCCTGTTTGTGCTTCCATCTTGGTGTGTTCTGACCGACACCAGATTAACATGGTGGATTGGGTCAGAGCTGCAAAGGCCACCTGGGGGGACGTTGGATTGTGGAGTTAAGGGGGTGAGGGAGGGGGGTGTTAGCATATCCTGCGCAGACTGCTAATTGGTTGCTATATACCCTGCGGAGGGGGAGGAACAAAGGGAGGAAAGAATGGAGGAAGGAGTGGGAGGAAATGATGGACGGTGGCAAAGAGAGGAGAGGGAGGAAGGCCAGGGTGCATCCTGGGATAGAGGTGTGATGGGACGAGGGAGACAGGAACATAAAGAGAGACGAGATTCAGAGGGAGCAGATGGCCTCGAAAGAGAAACGGATGACATGAGAGTGACAAAGGAGCAGAATCACTCCATCCAGCAGCGGTGTCGTCTCGCAGAGAAGCAATCTGCTCTCATGTTTTCAGAACAGTCATCAACTCTTCCACTCACCACTTTAGAAAGTTAGAAATCAATCCATGCGTAACTATTATTCCAACTGCTCCGGCAGGATCCCAATTACATTTCATCTTTTTAAGTATACTCTCTGCTATTATTCAGTAATCAGCCCATACGCTCTACAGTGCCCATCAGTTTCTCAGCCTCCCCTCCTCAGTCTCTAGCCCACTTTCTGCTCCCCCAAGGCAGTGATTTGTGGATTCTGTCATACTCTGGCAGCTGGATCCTCTGCCTGTCCCCCTTAGAGGGAGAGGAGAAGGAGACAGAGACGGAGAGAGGGAAAAGGGAGGATGAGAGGATATAAGGGTCTAGCCACCTCCGAATAATTACACGTCCCCTCTCTCCATGTGCTGTCATCCTTTAGGTAGTGTGAAATGTAGGCCAGCAGACTAAAAATAATCCAGACATGCTGAGATGGTTTGCTCTCACTTTTATGAATGACTCCCCGCCATTCTTAAAACGATCAGGTTCCTCTGCACTGCCAAACAGGAAAGGTGCTTCAAAGCTCATTTCTCAATGTCCACACAGGTGTTTTTTAATCACTCTTGGTGGTTTAGACCTCTGCTCGGGTTGAGGGTTGGCGGGGCTTGTGCAGTGTGTTGCGTGGTTGTGTCTAGGTTTGGGATCTAGAGGATGACGAATTGACTTGGCTGCTCAACCAAGCTTGTCAAGGTAGCATTAATTAAAATCTGGACTTATAAACTGCACCCAAGATGTCTGGCAATTGTTCCAAATTTACAAACAGTGTAATCTAGGAGAATTCCCTTAGATGGGACATTTGGATGTTTGTGCCAAATTTGAAGAAATTCCCTCCCTATCTGCACAATTTCACCAATAAATTTGGACACTTAAAAAGATACAGGGCTGGGTATCTTTTACAGCAATTACAACAAAAGTACCAACAGCAGCATCCTTACAGTGATACTGATAGCAATAGAGTACTTCATTTTTCTCATTACTATTTTAGGCTTGTGCTAAAGAAGTTGTCATGTTGTATTTGTTTGGAAAACCTGTTTAGTATTAGACAGTTGTTTTGTCAGTGAATCTTGTGAGTTGAAAGTAACGTTACCTTTGTCAAATGTTGCTGTTGTCCCTGGCCTTGTATGAGTAAAGGGAAATATCCGCTAGCCGCTAAGCTAATTTATACAATAAAAAATGCCATAGGCTTGTGCTAATAACATTAGCATATTGTATTTGTCCATGAATCCTTTGAGTTATAATGAGTTTGAAACTGTCACTATTAAGCCATGTTCAATGTGTATTTTGAATCAACACAACTTTGCAGCACTTCACAGAAACCCCACCGCCAACTAGTGGTTTGGAGGTGTAACTGCAGAGTGACACTAGCCACGTTTCCATCAGCCTGTTTAGATGCGCATCTAGAAGTATCGCATTGGAAAATTATGATGGAAACGCCAAAATTCGAATTAAAATCCCCTGATTCGCACAAACTAAAATACACTCGCTTTAGCTGGGTTTTGGTTGATTCAAAAAAATGTTGATTCACAAAACGGGGGATGGAAACAGTTAGGTTCGAATTAAGTGTGACGTAGCGCACCTCTCTCCATGGTGATATCCACACTCCGGGTCAGGAAGGCGGAAATGCATTTACAAGCTGGTTGCAAAAAAAAATAAAAAATACAAGCTGGTTGCCAACCGCCAGAAAACGTAGAAGAAGAATGCGAAACTTGTTTTGTTTATGGTTCTGCGGAAAACTCGCGAGTTCGTAGTTTTCACCAAAGTCTGTACATTTAATGGAAACACACAGGATTCGTATTTCTTTTAATGCGCATTTCCCAATGATTTGAATTACTTTTGGATGGAAACATAGCTACAGACACACCACCGCACAAGTATAAATGCTCACAACCACGTAGGCCACGCATGTGCACAAGTAAATCTTCCTTTAGAGGGAGCCATTTATATCTGCAGTAATTATGGAGCACGTCCTCTTTCATGGAGTCCTCCATGTATGTTCTACAGTAACTCGCAATGGACAAACTAAAAACTGACTTTAGATAGGGCCATTCATATTTTTGCGTTTTAATGTCAGCCACCATAGTTCTCCTACATGCTTGGCACATGGGAAAAGTTTCAGTTGATTGCAATGCTGCAACCTCATCACTAGATGCCACTAAATCCCACTTGACCTTTAAATCAAGATGTTGGACAGCGGCAATGTCCATCAATCCAGCCCTAGTCAGTGGCCCCGTTTTAGATCTGATTATCATCACATCTACAGTCCAAACTAGACTTACTGTAAAACCTTCCCAATGTCAAATCCATGCATGTCATGTCTTATAAACGAATGTCGATTCATCTTTTTTCATGGCAGACATCTTGACATGTCACATCTGGGAAAGCAGGTGTATGAGTGTAATTCGTAAATAAATGACAAATTCAGTTTCAAGGTCCTGTTAATGTGCACGCTGCCTCACTGTCACACTGTCATGGCTTTAGGTCCCTTTACACTCTACGGTTTTTGGCTGTCTGAGACAAAAGTTGAGTCATGAGAGAAACGTGGCTGATTTGGATTTTTGGCGAGCAAAGACAGCCTGCTGCACAATTCTGATAGTGTCAGAAATTTGGGACCATATTCTGAAAATATAACCACCTTTATGACTCATGTCTTTGAACCAACCAATCAGAATACGACATGAAATAACGCAGGATACAGTGGCTGGCTTGACATTTTATAGGAGCTATTTCTGAATAAAGTTTAGGCATGAAACATACAGAATCGTTGTCTCACAGTGTCAAGGCACCTTTACTGGGACACTTGAGTAGAGCATCATTAATGTTATCAGTACTGTAACACCTGTGCTTCTCCTGTTGTGACAAGTTATAATGGCTGCTGTGAAAAATGCCTATTGTTTAAATGCCTTTTTGACAAACAAACAATAGACTCTGTCATATCAGGAGAGGCGCAGGTGCAACTAATTACATTAATGATGCCTCTTCTCCACCGGCGTGGCCAAGCCATGGGAGTGAGCCAGTGTGCACAGTGTCACAGGCCTGACAATTGCTCACCTAAATGGATTTCACCCCTTTAAATGTTATTAATTACACCTGTGCTTTACCTGCTATGTTGAAATGTTCATAAAGGGTCTGATGTGTAACCTGTCGTCCTACCGGCCACAATTAAACTGCCTGTGCTCTTTGTTCTGAATAATTAACCTTCATAATTAATTTTCCCTGGTATTTACACCGGTTAAATTACATGACAATGAGAGCATACATGCAGAGTTCACGGCTGAACTTTGCATTGTCAATGCAATTGTTTGTTGGTTTCAATAAACCTGTCCACTTACATCCTTTGATAACATTTCCTTAATGTTCTTATTGTCTGATAGAATATAGAGTGGGCTGGGAGTTCTTGGGGTCTTGTTGATGAGTAAGGGTAATATAGAGCGTGCTATGTACAGGCAATTAAGGGCGGCATCAGTTGTGATGTTGGTGCTACGCCAGGCTGTCATGGTGAAAAGGGAGCTAAGCTGGAAGACAAAGCTTTTGATTACCGGTCCATCCATCAACCCTCGTCTATGGTCATGAGCTCTGGGTAGTGACCGAAAGAATGAGATTGTGGAAAGAAGCAGCCCAAAGAAGTTTTCTCTATGGGGTGGCTAGGCTCAGCTTTAGAGATAGGGTAAAGAGCTCAGACATCCGGAGGGAGTTTGGAGTAGAGTTGCTGCTCCCTTGCATCAAAAGGGGTCAGTTAAAGGGCCAGTGTGTAATATTTGGCATGGTTTATTGTTGAATCTGAATCTGAATATTCTACCCATTTATATGTTTATATAAGTGTATAATCGCTATAAAATAAAATTCGTTTGGTTTTCGTAGCCTTATAATTATGCTTTTATATATATATATATATATATATATATATATATA
>NC_065523.1:34854459-34875788 GCF_006386435.1 Epinephelus moara | reverse complement strand
AGATTTCTAAATAAACATTCACCTCGTTGCTAGATAGACCTACTCCTGAAAAACTCGTGTCTGCGCAAGGCTTTTTGTCCCTACGAGGCCACCGTCATTTACCCGACGGGAGGGGTGAGCGAGTGAGCCCTGCAATCTAGAATTTGACCACTGATGTCACTGTTTTCAACGGTTTTCAACCCATTTTACACAGTGGCCCTTTAAAGAGGTTCAGGCATCTGATCAGGATGCCTTCTAGGTGCCTGCCCATGCCCAACTGGTAGGAGGTCCCAGGGCAGACTCAGAACATGCTGGAGGGTAAACTTAAATTACTCGCCCAGGCTATTATTTGTATTATTTGCTTAAATCACCAAACTCAACAGGCCTATATGTGGGACAGGCCTTTAATTCCTTTTACACAAAACTATTGCACAGCAAAGATGGGAATACAATCAAATTGTATATTTGAACCAGTATCAATATCAGTTGTTAAAAATTAGGCTTCATATAACAATTATGTGTTATGTTATGGCACTTGTTTCACAGCACCTCAGGATAAAGGCACCCGGCATACCGAAACAAGACCACTTTATTCTATTAAAACAATATTCGTAACTTGGATTAACTTTCATGAAAAACCCTTTCTATTCTTTTGATCGGTGAATCTGTAGCCACACCGGGCTGGTAAAAAGGACTGGGCGTTTAACTTGGACTAGGGTTTTAATTGAAGTTTTACGGGATATAAATCATCTGGCCTAGGAATGTCTTGGGATCCCCTAGGAGGATCTGAAAGGTGTTGCTGGGAAGAGGGACGTGGGGAGAACTTAGCTGAGCCTGCTGCCCCTGCAACCTGGCCCCGGATAAGTAGATGAAAATGGACTGATGCGTTTGGGTGATGGGACTGCATTCGGTCAGTGCTTAATCACATAAAGGTATTAGAGTACCTAAAACACACTGAGGACAGATTGTGATTCGATCGGCCTGACCACCTCCAGAGGTCATCAGGGACACATTGTGACCACAATGAACACAACTGGTTGAACACATATTCAAGTCACATACATAGGTGGAAATCTGAAATCACGCGACCCTTCCTCATCTGGAAGTGAAGCTTTAGGGCACGTGTTGCTCTTTCTGTCATCTGGCGCTAACACGACTGCAGTGTCTGCCTAATAAGCAATGTATTCTTCCTGTCCATCACTGTCTTTACAATCAGGTAGGCCAGTTTCAACCTCGTCAACCTCATTGTTGCCCTTAGAATCCTGATGACTGGCTCCGAGGTATATAACAAAGACAACAACAGACCAGCAAAGATTTTTGCTGTGCACCCTATGTAATCTTAAAAAAAAAAAGAATAAAAAAAAAAAAAGCTGTTTGGGACTGCGGGGATATATTTTAGGAGGCTCTACCCCTACATTTGCGCGTTCCTGCGAGGGGTAGTGGTGTCCCAATTCCTTTTTGCGTGTAGGGGTAGGGGGCATAACGAGGGTTAGTGGGTATGAAACTAGCCCTTCGGAGCGAGGGATTTCAGATGCTGACTTGCCAGCGAGGGGTAGACATCGCCATGGCCACCACCAAGCAAGAGACGGGGAAAAAAGTTCATACATAGCTAACGTTACTGTCGTCAGGTTGCTTGTTAGCTAGCTAGCTAGCTCACACTATGTGGCGTCTGTAATCTGTCCTGTTCGGCAAAATTGTCAGATTTTTCACATTACGATAACATGCCAGCTAGTATAACTATGCTGCCTCATAATGTTAGCTAGCTAGCTAGATAGCAGAAGTCAAACGAAGCATGATGAATACAGCAAACGCGATAGGTAGGATGAGCTCAACCGGAGACTCCATTGTAGATGCCGGTTGGAAATGTAGATGGCTCGCAGCTTCCTGTTTAAAATAGTTACGTATGTGGGAACGTAACCGACGCAGTGACGTAGTGAGTGGTGTCTTAATTCCTAGGGAAAGATTTCTACCCCTACCCCTTGTTGCTTCATTTTGAGGGCCAAGGGGTAGTGGGCAATGGCTAGGGGTAAGGCCAAGGGCTAGGGGTAGTGGACAAGGGGGGGTATTGGGATTGGGCCTAAGCGCCTGCTTTCAGTTTGGTCTGACAAATGTTTACAAGTAAAACTTGGCAAGTCATATCGCAATCAAGCCATTTATGAAGCAGTTGCTTAGCATATGGTGGAGAACGGCTATAACCGTTCAGTTGTTTGAGCTGGATAGAGCGACTGGTTCCCAATATGGACACTGGAGACATACTAATACCTTTATTAAATGTAATCAGGTTAAATCATATACAAGAAGCATTTTCATGCACGATGTAGAGGGGGTCAGCAGCTTATTCTTCATGTCTATCCAATAAAAACATTACAGCAGCGTCTCATAGCAGGAAAAGCACAGGTGTAATAAGTAACATGGACAATGGCTTTGTTCCACTCTGGTGCCCCAGTAAGCCAACCCACGGGCATCCCATCCCACACACAACATAAGAAAAGGTCTACAGCCAGCCACTATATCTAAGCAAGTAGAAAGAAAATCACATGTATTATAATAAGTTTAATGTCAAACCATGTCGACACAATCCAACTAGCAGGTGACACAAATTGAGCTCAGTGATCTGTGCCCGACACTGTTGGCCTTTTTGTAACCTTTATTTGCCCAGGGACGCTTGTAACCATCTCTCCCAGCATTTTGCTAATTTTCATTCATAGCACTTCGTACAGTCACTCCTGAGAGCTGCCTGGCACAAAGCGTGCGGCCAGAGATCAGCTCCACTGAAACAAGCAGAGGTTAAGTGACTTGAGTTTCCTCCATGATAACTACACTTTTAACTGCCCTCACCGTCCCACTGGTCTCAAGGTGGCTGGTGCAAATCCTCTCTGAGTTGTGACCGATGCTGCCTCATATACGCACTGTCCAAAATATCACAACAAGTCGATACAGAAGAGTCGTGACTTCATATGCCAAGGTCAGGATGTGACATTTGTAACATGTGATTCAGCCTGTTATTGATGGAGACAGGCTGGGTGAAGTGTACCACCTCGGGGTATGTTATAAAACACACTCACACTAGGCCACATGGTTGCACTGAGCTCAGGCATACATACATGCAAATGCTCTGCATCAACACAAGAATTGTATGACGTACTTGTGATGAATTCTTTTAAACTTTAACACAGATTCAGTCCTGATTCTGATCTCAATGCTAAGACTGAATACACACCCAAAACAATGTTAGACTTAACCTTGTGTTAATCTACCCCAGTGGATCTCAACCAGGGGTCTGGGAATTGCATGGGGGTCCTTGATGAGTTCCAGGGGGTTCTCCAGAAAGATTACTGTAGAGGTAAGCCCAATGTGAGTAAAAGTCAAGAGTGACTTTTCTGATCATAGGTTTCACTTCCTTCACGGTTATTTCCTCAACTGTACTGAAGTAAAATCTCATCAAATGGGGGTCTTTGCCCTGATGTGTATCAATTTAGGGTTACTTGACACAAACAAGGTTGATAATATGTTAGCAGATAAGTTGAAACTTGTAGTGTCAACAGCATTGTAGTTAATGAGTGGTTTGGTTTAGGCACAAAAACCACTTGGTTAGTTTGAGGTAAAGGTAAATTCTGTTTTGGCTTAAAATACACGGTTTTGGGGGCATAATGCTCTCTGGAAATGCAGTGATAGCTTAGTAAAAAACAATAGCTTTTTGTGGCACAATCCCTGCTGAAATACAGCGATTGGTTACTGCAAGACATCTTAGAGTTTATAACAGCCACAGGTCACTAAAAACACACGTTTGGGGGCACATAAGCTGCTAGAAACAGTGATTGTCCCTAAGTTTGGGGGCTGAAAAGTCACTGGAAAAAGAACAATGGGTTGCTAAAAAACACCCATGTTTGGGTCTAAAAAGCTGCTGGAAAGACAGTGATCGGTCCCTAAAAAACAAACATCTTTGGGCCTTAAAAAGTCACTGGAAAAACAGCCACCGGCCACTAAAAAAAACCACACTTAGGGGCTAAAAAGCCTCAGGAAACACAGCAAGGAGTCCCTAAAAAAAAGGCCCAAATTTGGGGCCTCAATATTCGCTGAAAAAGCAAGCCACAGGTTGCTAAAAACAACTTTGTTATGGGGCTAGACAGCTACAGAAAACACAGCAATGAGTCTGGGGGCTACAAAGCATCTGGAAAAAGAGTCAGAGGTTGCTAAAAACACACCTACTTCTGGGCTATAAGGCTGCAGAAAACACAGTGACAGGACCCTGAGAAATGCCCACGTTCAGGTGCTGAAAATTCGCTGGAAAAGCAGCCACAGGTCACTAAAAAATAACCTTGTTTGGGGGCTAAAAAGCCACAGGAAATATGGTAACAAGTCCCTAAAAAAACTTCCACATTTGGGGCCTAAAAATGTGCTGGAAAAGCAGCCACAGGTTGCTACAAAACAACCTTGCTTGGGGACTAAAAAGCTGCCAGAAAAACCGTCAGAGGTTGCTAAAAACACACCTATTTCTGGGCTATAAGGCTGCAGAAAACACAGTGACAGGACCCAGAAATGCCCACTTTCAGATGCTGAGAATTTGCTGGAAAAGCAGCCACAGGTCACTAAAAAATGATGTTGTTTGGGGGCTATAAAGCCACAGGAAATATGGTAACAAGTCCCTAAAAAAACTTCCACATTTGAGGCCTAAAAATCTGCTGGAAAAGCAGCCACAGGTTGCTACAGAACAACCTTGCTTGGGGACTAAAAAGCTGCTGGAAAAACACCCATTTCTGGGCTTTAAGGCCGCAGAAAACATAGTGACAGGACCCTGAGAAATGCCCACGTTCACGGGCTGAAAATTTGCTGGAAAAGCAGCCACAGGTCACTAAAAAATAACTTGTGTTAAAAAAATAGCTTGTGTTAAATAACTTGTTTGGGGGCTAAAAAGCCACAGGAAATATAGTAACAAGTCCCTAAAAAAGCATCCACATTTTGGGTCTAAAAATGTGCTGGAAAAGCAGCCACAGGTTGCTACAAAACAGCCTTGCTTGGGGACTAAAAAGCTGCTGGAGAAACAATCAGGGGTTGCTGAAAAGACACCTATTTCTAGGCTATACGACCGCAGGAAACACAGTGACAGGTCCCCAAAAACACAAGATTCTGGAGGCTAAAAAGCCACTGGAAACACAGCAATGACTTACTAAAAAACAACCGGTTTTGTGTGTTGGTCTTGAACAGTGGTAAGCATCTCGCCTAGGTGACACACCATCCATAATAACCTCCACCTCCTGATGACAAAGTCAGCTCATATACTACACCACTTTAAAAATGTTGACACATATGAAACACGCAAATAGTTTGCAGAAACGTACAATGCAACACTTTCTCCTGGCGACTAACCTGATCCCACATACTGTAGCTTATATGACCCCAAGCCCTAAATCCCCCTAAACCCTGACATTACAACAGAACTAACATTCACGATATTCACAAGCAATAAAACAGCACATTAAATAAGCAGTACACATTAAATAGGACAATTAAAGCGAATGAAGGCCATATGTCACTGTAATGATACCAT
The DNA here is from genome assembly GCF_006386435.1 of Epinephelus moara. NCBI lineage: Eukaryota > Metazoa > Chordata > Actinopteri > Perciformes > Serranidae > Epinephelus > Epinephelus moara. The sequence continues at coordinate 34,870,261 of NC_065523.1, read as the reverse complement.
TCGCTCACATGCATGCTGCATGTTAACATGCCCTGAGCACTGCTGCAGCATGACTTACATACTGACACACACGACACGTATTATAGCACACATGCGCACACACAGTGAGATACGTCAGCGGTTTTACCATGCTTGACATTTCTCTCACTCTGCAGCCAGCACATGTCGGCTGTCCAGTGACATTTCACACACTGGGTGGAGAGATGGACAGAGACAGAGGACGAAATAAAGACAGAAACTAGGGAATAAATGAGAGCAGAGAGCAGTGGAAGGGAAAGGAGAAAAAAAAAAGTAGTGTTTTGTAGAGGATTAAACAGGTTTTACTGCCACGCATTCACACAAACATGCCAGTCCTTATTGGCTCCAATCTCTCCTGCCTCTCCTCATCCTTCTCACTTTCTCTTTCAAGTTTCACTCCCCGAGTCCCACCATGTTTCTCACCTCATCGTCACCCTATTGCCTCCATCTGTCACACATACACGCTGCCATGCTGCACTCTCTCTCCAATATCTCTTTATTTTTGGCATCTTAGCTTTCACTCCTTTACGTCCTCTCTCATGCTCTACTTTTCTTCCCCCTTCTCATGTTTTCGCCGTCCCCGCCTCCTCCACCTCTAATCCCCCCCCAACCATCTCTCCTGCGCGATGGTGAACGATTGAGATGCCACAGCCAATGACAGGCTGTGATTGAAAATCCTGTTTAGCAGAGTGTGTTTCCTCCTCCTCTGTTTCTCCTTTTCTCCATCCCTTCTTCTCTCTTCCCCCCTCAGGTGTCGGCTCCTGCACGGTGGCCAACACTGACCTCCCTTTGATCCCCCATAATGCATTGTGATGCCTGTGTCAGCGCTCAGGCTGAACTCAGAGAGACTATCTCTAAGCAACAAGCTAAGATCAATAGCGCAGTGTCACCAGGGAACTGTCTTCTCTGTTGGTCTCGCTCCTCTCTCTGTCTGTCTGATTATCTCATTCTCTCACTATTCCTCACCATCTCTTTTTCTCCACCTCTGTTATCTCTCTGTCGCTTCTCGCAACCTTTCCCGCCCCGCACTCTGCCTTCTCTCACTATCTCGTCATCTGTCTTTTTTGTGATTTATTTATTGTCTTTTTTTCTCGTTCTGCTTCCCACTCTTTCCTGCCACACACGCACAAGCAAGAATGCCTCAATGCGCATTAAATATGGTTGTGTTATAAAAAGTTAACAAATCTGTCTCAGTGTTGCAGCAGCACCAGTGCTGTTTTCCTCACTGTGACAATTACAGGGTTCAATTTGCTTCTCCAGGCTCCTGTTTACAGCTAATGTCTTCTTCCTCCCAAACACTACCATCCTTTTCATACAAAAAGAAATAGGACTTGACCGCAAGGTGCTCAGAATATGACCACTCCTCTGAAGAAACTGCACATGGTAATTTCTTGGCAGAGTGCACCACTTCTAAAAATTGATTTTGTGTCCACAAAAAAAGGCCAGACTGACATGAACCACTTTCTGCAACCAGGCAATGATAAATTGACACTGGGTTTTCCCATTTTCAGCAAACACAGAGAAAGTGCCAGGTCAAAAATTGGCCATTGTAGTAAGTGGATATTGTTCAGTTATCCCGTATTTGTAGCTGTGCAGTAGGATTTCAGGAGATACAGCAGAGCAACAGGTGACAGGGATTAAAGTGTGTAATCAACTGTTTTATTGGCTTTTGTCCTCAAAACAAGAATAAGAGTTTAAAGCTGTGCTAGCAGCTCTGTGAGGCTGTACTCAGACAGAACAGTGGTTTGAGCTAAATGCTATTGTGAGCATGCTAACAGGTATAATGCAGGTATACACTCACTGGCCTCTTTATTAGGTACACCTGTTCAGCTGCTCCTTAAAGCAAATAGCTAATCAGCCTATCAGGTGGCAGCAACTCAATGCATTTAGTCCTGTGGACATGGTGAAGACGGCATCAGAATGAGGAAGAAAGGTGATTTAAGTGACTTTGAACGTGGCATGGTTGTTGGTGCCAGACGGGCTGCTCTGAGTATTTACTGGGATTTTCAGCACAACCATCTCTAGGGTTTACAGAGGATGGTCCCAAAAAGAGAAAATATCCAGTGAGCCAAAATGCCTTGTTGATGCCAGAGGTCAGAGGAGAATGGCCAGACTGGTTCAAGATGATAGAAAGGCAACAGGAAGTCAAATAAGCACTGGTTCCAACCAAGGTGTGCAGAAGACCATCTCTGAAGCAACAACACCTTGTCCAACCTTGAAGCAGATGGGCTACAGCAGCAGAAGACCACACCAGGTGCCACTCCTGTCAGCTAACAACAGGAAACTGAGGCTACAATTCACACGGGTTTTCTCACCAAAACTGGACAATAGAAGATTGGAAAAACCACATTCAGATGGAAGCATGGATCCATCCTGCCTTGTATCAACGCTTCAGGCTGCTGCTGGTGGTGTAATGGTGTGGGGGAGATTTTCTTAGTACCAACTGAGCATGGTTTAAACACCACAGCCTACCTGAGTATTGTTGCTGACCGTGTCCATCCCTTTATGACCACAGTGTACCCATCTTCTGATGGCTACTTCCAGCAGGATAACGCACCATGTCACAAAGCTCACATCATCTCAAACATGACAATGAGTTCACTGTACTCCAATGGCCTCCACAGTCACCAGATCTCAGTCCAATAGAGCACCTTTGGGATGTGCTGGAACGGGAGATTCTCATCATGGATCAACTGTGTGATGTCATCATGTCAATATGGACCAAAATCTCTGAGGAATGTTTCCAGCACCTTGTTGAGTCTATGACACCAAGAATTAAAAGGGGGTCCAACCTGGTACTGGCACTAAACACAAAGTACAGTTAAGGCTGAAATTATTTGGTCTTGTATCAAAACAGCAAAACATGAAGTGTTGAACAAAACAAACCTGATTATATAAAATGAACGTATCACCAAAGTTAAGGATGTCAATGGTTAATAATTAACTGTAATTTTGCTTCTGTTCCCACCCTCTGGTCACCCTGGTAAGTAAGAAGCTTCATTTTGAGTCACAAAAACCCTTTTACACTTGTTAAGTATGTTATCACTGCTAACTCTGTTAGCATCATCAGCAGTATTAGCACAAATAGGGTTGCTAACATAGTTAACATAAGGGGTTTTGTGGCTCAAAATGAAGCTGCTTACTCCTCAGGGGTACCTGGGAGCCAACCAGAGGGTTACCACTACTACAACACCGTCCTGCCACAGTGGGTCGGCACAGTGTTAACACCAGTAATCGCAAATGAGCGGCACAACTAGCTGGCTACCACCTGACCCAGGTTAATAAAAAACTAATTTTCACTGTCTTTAAATGGATAGTCCTTCAAATGTGGCATTAAAGCTCACTGAGTCAATAGAGTGTTGTATTAAAGGGGAAAGCCTCTTGAAATTGACGCCATTTAGCATTTTTGTTACGTTGTTGTTGATTAAAAATGAGCTTGTTCGTCGGGGGTTACTGAAGCTCTAGCCAAAGTTCATTCAGGAAGACAATCCTTTTGGTGCTCAGGCTGTAAGTTTCTTTCTCACCCTGCCATTCACTCCTTGCACATATGCTCACTCACCATCTGTCGGTGTCAATGTCTGGGTAGGTCAGTTGAGTCATCAGCTGATTCGTAATCAACCAATAACACAGCGACACACCTTCTCTGTCAGCCTATCATCTCACTGCTCCTCATTTTAAATACGGTTCTTTCTTTGCCACAGCTCTTTCTTGCTGTAGTCGTGCGCACCCTCCACCTCCACATCACTAACTAGTCTTTACGGATTCATCTGCCTCAGCAGTCAGCAGCCTCAGAGTCAGCAGCCACCACCTGTATCTGGACTCCATGGGGCAGATTTATCCTGCTGCTGCTGCTCAGATGCCCCTCAGTCAAAAAATATCTCCCTCTGGTGTCCAGGTGCCAAAAACTTCTGTTGAATCTTAATCAGCACAAAACATCTGTTGGTCTGTACCCTCATATTCTGTATTAGATATTAGCCTTACTTCATTCTTCTGTCTCTCCTGATTGAATTGCCATTCCTAACCAAAGCCATTACACTTCATCCTGAGGAGGGGCATGTATATCTGTATTATTTTGTGTGAGTTCAGAGAAGATGATAAAATATTGCACTGGATAGTGGGTGACCCGGCACTCACCGTCCACTTTAACACAAAGCAAGAACATGCAAATGTACGGATGTTGATCTATACCTATACTCTCATGAATCACCTTTACAAAGACTCAAAAAACAACAAATTTCTATTCTGTTTAATTGGGAAAGTTGGTGACTGTCAATCAGTATCTGTGTGATTACCGTCCATCTATTCCCCGACTTTTATGAACATTCATTACCACTGACAAAAATATAAAAATCAAAGCAATTCCTGTCCCAGGAGCCAACAAGAGGCCTGATGACTGATAACAGTGTGTGTGATAGGAGTGACAGTTTGACAGTGTTATAGAAAAAGACCATCACACTGTGTTTCTGAGCAGATGGCGGAGCAGTAATAGCTGAGAAGATAAAGCAATGACATCACCTCTAGCATGTTAGCTTGTGTTAAAGGACCTGCCTCTTCCCCATCTGGGTTCAAGAGTATTTATGGAAAAGGAGAATCAATCAAAACATGAACAGAACGGCGACATCACAGTGCACATGTGTATGATTTCCAGGTGTGACTACAAGGACGCAGTCAAAGAGCTGATTATCCAGATGCAGATCACAGTTTAATGCGAGGTATAAGTGATGTGTTGATTCGTCCTTGTGTTGCAGATCGGAAATTGGCAGGCTGGGATTGCAGCAGTGTGTTTCAACATATGGCGAGAGTGTTGGGACGAGGATGAACGCCGGGAAAAAGTGACAGTTGGTGTGAAGGGGGAAGTTTGAATGACATCCAACGTGGAATTAAGTCAATGTGTGTGGATTTAATGATTCAATTAAGAGAGATATTTGTTTTTAATGATAACAGAAGTATGAAAAGTGTGTGTGTGTGTGTGTGTGTGTGTGTGTGTGTGTGTGTGTGTGTGTAACTGAGAGAGTGAGAGTGAGCACCTCTCTCCTTCCGCTGCTGTTAGATAAATGATATCTGTCACTGCCACAGCAGTATACTGGCATTGCTTTATGGTCTCACTTTGTTATATGACAATCTCACCTTGTCTGTCATACTGTGTACACACACATGCACACACATGCACGCACACACACGAGGAGAAGGTCTGTTTCGGTTAGCTCCAGTGATTGATGTAACTACTGTACTATCTGTGGCACTGCTGAACTCATCTGGTCGATACCAGCTCATGAAGGCAGAGAGCAGTAACTACAGAAACAGTGGGGAAGAGGGAAACGCTTAAAAGTTTGAAGGCTCTGAGCCAAACTGTTTAACAGATACATGCTTTAAAACATTAACTCTATTCTTTGCTATGCTAATTATCACAGATATCACAATAAATCTAAAAAACAACAACATTTGGCTGCGCTAAGAAACCGCCAGTGTTGGGCAGTAGCATCACTACAAGTAGTGATGGGTAGTAGCGGGGTCAATAATGGAGGGGTCCCCTCAGATTATGTGTGGTCATATGCCTACAAAGTTGCGTGGTGATGGGTGAAACCCTTGAGATGTTATACACCTTTATGTGATGAGCCACGCCCTCCGCAATATTCATTGCCTTATAGAAGCTCAGTTTTAGTAAGTTTTCCAACTTTTGCCAAGAGGGAACTTTAGATATTGGTCCCTAGATTATGTTCACCCAGTTTCATGCAGACCGCTCAAATTGATGTAATATTGATGTAATATTGCTTCATTGGCATCCTCCCATGACCCTCTACCACTGTGCCAAATTTCACATGGATTGACCAAGTCAGTGAGGAGAAAAACGTGGAACAGACACACAGACAGAGTTTTCGTCATTGTATGTATGTGCTCTATCGTTGGCAACTGGACTTGCTTGTGTTTCTTGAAGTTGCCTATGATACAACACTTATGATTACCATGACCTAGATGACTGAGAGTCTTCACCGACGATTTCACATAAAGTCAAAAAATAATAGTAGCTTTGCAAGTGTCCAGCTACTTTTGCCAATTTCACAACAATCTTCACCACGTTACGACTTCACCACGGTCTGATTGACCGTTGAAACAGGTGATGTGCTTTACACTTTAAATCCAGTTGCCGGCGATTTGACCAGCTGAGTTGCAGGTGACACATCAGCCGGCTTGAGTCGAGCTCAGACCGGACAATTCTCACTGCAGCAACATTTCTCTGCAACGTTCTAAAACAAATTTGTCTTGTTGTGAATCATTGGTCTAAAAACAGTTAGCCCTGTCACTGTGTGTGCTACATGGAATGAATACTGACATTCACATCAAGTACTCGAGTACTCAAGTACTCATGCCCATCCCTAGTTTATATCCTGTTACTTTTTCTCCAATATGGTCTAAGATTTAGTTACTGTCTTATTCATGTGGTATAACAAACTCAATGAGTAATGCTGTGTCTCAAATCACGTACTTCGGTCAAGATGTTGACTGTGGAACTATGGACACTTCTCGCGCTCAATGGTCGGCATCTAGGCTACGTAGCAGAAGGGGAGGGACCACTTTTCAAACTGGAAATGGCTGCCGCGGACTGTGCAACCGTGAACGTCGCTGCATTGTACAAATACATGTGTTTTTTGCACTAAGCACCGCTATACTGTTGTCGGGTATAAGCCAGCAGTATGTTTATTGGATTAATTTAGCAGTCTGTAATGATTTGGTACCGCAAACAATAACGCTAATGCTAATGCTAGTTTGCTAACTAGCTAATTTGTGGTTGTCATTTCCAGTAAGTGCACAACGGCTTTGTTTGGTACCCTGTCGAAATTCGGGCACATAGTATACTACATGGCAGTGTACTAACAGACAGTGTTGGGAGTAACGCGTTACAAAAGTAACGCAATTACAGTAATGTATTACTATTTGCTGTAACGCAGTAATATAACGCATTACTAATACATTTTCGGTAATATTTTATCCGTTACAATCTAAGTAACGCGCGTTACAATGCATTTTAACCCGATTAGCTGTTGTTTTTTTAAGAATTCACCAACACTGTGACTTGCAAGACATCCCGACAACAGAAAAAAAGCCGCGAGTAAGAGCTATTTCCTGTTGCTGAAATTCGCTGAGGCTGAGATGACAACAGACACGACGCTGGACTCTACATTTGCGCGATGGACATTCGCCCATTATTTTCAGTTCCTCAGAGAGAAGGAGAAAAACATAATTGTAAAATGCAATCTGTGTGCGACACCGAGGGAACTCTCGACGTCAAAAAATAGCACGAGTAACTTAAAGAAACACCTGGACCGGTGCCACGCTAACACTAAGCTGAGAGAGAGATGCACCTGCGGAGAAGAGAAAGAAAAAAGAGGACGAGCATACGGGACAGACAAAGCAACAAAAGGTAAGTTCTCTATCATAACTTACAGACTTTGATCCTTTGTCTGTTTGTATGATTCTAACAGTCATTGTTACTTATTGTATTGCGCCATGAGCCTTCACTGTGCCTATTATATTAAATTGTTAGTAGCTTTAGGGGCCTACACAGTCATTATGTTACATCACCCTGCACTGAATGTAAATAATCAGCTACAACAATCTGCATTTTAGCATTTTAAATGCTTAGTCATATGTTTCTGTGGCTATTTTGTTGAAAGTAACTCAAAAGTAATGCAAAAGTAGTGTAATGCATTACAATTCAGAGATGACAGTAACTAATAATATATAATGTATTATATTTTGGATGTAACTTGCCCAACACTGCTAACGGAAGTATGTGATTTGAGACACAGCATAAGAAACAGAAAACAAGTGGGTTGATTAGCTTTAGCTAAAGCTAGCCAGAGAATAGTCACTGCAGTTTGATTTCTACCTTTTTTTAATGCTGTTTCCCTCCAGAATTACACATTTCAATGGTGTAATGTTTTTAATGGTAAGATAAGATGACAGTCAGTCAGATTATGGTTTGAACTCAGTTTGACCAAATATGTAGTTGCAGCATTGTTGTGCAGAATATAAGAGGCTCTATGCTACTGCCAGAAATGACCACCCTCACTCTCAACATGGCAAATATGACTTTCCCACTCATGCATTCTGTTCACTTCTCACTGCTATTATCTCCCCACAGGTGAGCGCTGAGTCACTGAAACCAGTAAACTACAAACTAAAACCCTGTGAGGTTTCTGATCAGAGCTGCAGCCTGATGTGTGTCTGCTAACAGGTCAGTGATATGGAGGTGAGCCACACAATTAGTCACTGCGCCCAACTCCTGCAGTCTGTTCGGCTTCCTTCCTCGTCTGTCCACATGTCCACCTCTCCACCTCTCCTGTCGTCCCGCACAGGTCTGTCATGTGTGTGTTTCAAGTGTGTGTTTTAAAAGCAGGCTGCTGGTCGGTGCTCTCTAGACCCCGTGGCCGTCACACAGCACATCCACTGTCATAACAGACCTGACTCCCCCTCTGAGGATCACGCATGGTTGAGTGTGATTAGGTTAAACACGCTTTCTGAAATGACGTGATGTGATGTGGCATTGTGTGTGTGTGTGTGTGTGTGTGTGTGTGTGTGTGTGTGTGTGTGTAATGGACAGAGAGGAAAAATGGGTAAGAAAGAAGGTGTTGGTGTTTTCATGTGCAGTGTTCACATATGTGTTTTTAGATTCTTAAGGTGTGTGCTGCTTATTGTTCAGTGTTCACATATGTGTTTTTAGATTCTTAAGGTGTGTGCTGCTTATTGTTCTTCTGTGTGTGTGCGTGCGTGCCAAGGACTCCCATGCTGCTTTCCAAGAGCGCTGGCTTTCCAATGTGAGACTGATTTCAATCAGATATGTTACAGCATCGTTCGGCTTATCTTCGAGGCGCACACACACACACACACACACACACACACACAGACATGGAGCTGCCACGCAGAGCCCAGCTCAGCCACTGTTTCTTTAGTGATAACTATATCAATTTAAGCTCACAGTGGGAGCAACCTTCACAGACAGAGGGAGACATCGTTATCAAAGACACATCCTCCTCTGTTACCGCTTATTGGTTTCACTCATGAAGTTGTGCTTGTAAATCAGTGTTGTCCTGTGAAAACCTGCCACCTTTAATCTTCATATGACAGTTCATTTTCCAAACACTGACAGAACACCTCATGGCTGCAGGTGTTGGCCAAATCATGTATCATGTGGCTGAATTACTCAAATTGAAGGAAAAGTGAACGACAACAAAATTGTAATCACTTTCGTGGAGATACAAGGTTTCCAGGAGGCACGCTCCTTTCATCTGATATCATCTTTAAGCTTGTAATTGTTGGATTGAACTCGCACAAGATGGCTGGTTTGATTGTGGGAAATTAGTCTTGTTGAACATGACAGAACACACGTACGGACTCTCAGAGCGGTGTAGAGCACAGACAATTAACCGAGTGATGGCACATGGTTAGATCAGCCTGTGGCCGCACTGAAACATCCCAAAGAGCTGCATCACCTTCCTGTTATATAATCACAATACAGCGTGCTTTTGTGTTCGACAGTCTCTACAATGTACTTTATATTATTTATTTAAATCCCTGGTTGGACAATAAAGCACCAAAGCAATAACTTCCCGAGACCTGGAGTTTTGTTTGGTATGCATTTTCAATTTGTCCTAACTATTTGACATTAGTATACCCCCAAGTATGAAAAAATGAAACATTGTCAATGATAATAAATAAATAAATAAAGTCCCAATGTTCTTCAACGAGCTGGTGAAAAATTCCCAAAGTCTTCAAACGAGTGCTTCCTAATTAACAGTGTCTCAGCTTGTTACTGTTGCCAGAATTGGTATCATAAATAAACAAGTTTCAGTCATAAAATGTGATCAGGTTTTCGATCTTGTCCACTTTGATGTCGGGATCCGCTGCAGACTGACTTGACAGAGATGGCTGCCATCTTGTTTTTACATGGATTAGTGTATTGTGCTCTCACCACCACTAGATGGCACAATAATGCTGCCTTCCAAGCAAGTCTCTGAGCCCGTAAGTCACCACTTCAAGTCACGACTCACGACTTCATAAGGCCCGTTTCCACCGCAGGAACTTCGGGGTAATTTTACGGGGTCGGGGCCGTTGGTGCGTGTCTCCACCGCAGGAACCACCCCCGAAGGACAGAGTTCCGGAACTTTTGCAGGGGCTAAACAAGTCCCTGCCTCGGAGTAGGTACTCAGAACGGCCCCGAAAGACTCCTGGCTGGGGCTTGGGATTTACTTGGTGCTGATTGGATTATACTCAAGGCGGGATGTGACGTCAACAGAAAGCGACAAAATAGCCGGCATTTATAAAACTCAGCAGACGAGGGTTAGCTCGTTCATATAGCTTCCACTGCCATGTAAACGAAGAGACACGCCAGAAACCCAGCAACCACCTCGGCCCCTTCCATGTTGATTATCGTCTTTCTTATGTCTGCTTTCTTCGTCTTACTCCTGCTTCTTCTTCTTTGTTGTTCTTCTTCTTTGTTTGTTTCTTTGCCGCATCACCCTGGTTAAAATGGTCACTCAACGATTACGTCACATCCAGAGCCCGGTAACTTTACAGGAACCTTCCTCCTACTCCGCCACACAGCGGAGACACGGTGGTTGAGAGGGCCGAGCGGGAGGACGTTCCTGTAAGGTTCCTGCCCCCCAAATATTACCAGGAACTTCTTCAGTGGAAACGGGCCTATAGCGTTCCAGGCAAGTCACGCCAAACTAGCTGTTAGAGCGGCTGCCAATAATGCGTTATTTGTCTATTTCTCACTGTTCATCACCTGCATCAACACCGCATCCATGAGGCTGCCATTGCTGTTTAGAGGAGTAAGGTAATTGTTTTAGAGGAGTAAGGTAATTGTTTTAGAGGAGTAAGGTAATTGTTTTAGAGGGTTGTGTGACGTCAGAAAGCGTACCTGGGAGTACATCAATCTGGTACGAGTTCACGGGTGGTAAGTTACGGGTAGAAGGTTGTAAAAACATGACAGGTTGCCTGGAACGCGCCATAAGTGTCAACAAATGAGGACAAAGGTCAATTAGAAGGTCCAGTAAACCCAAAGTATGTCGTCTCAAGTCACTGCCCAAGTGCTGGATTTCAGTGACTTCGGACAGAGACCAGGTTGGTATTAACGAGGCAGTCAGACACCATAGATTGCATTTATTCATTAATGAAAGGTGATTTAAATAAACTAACTCAATGAATCTGATTAATCAGTTTATTCAAATTAAAGATTTTGTCCAAGGATTTAAAATATTTTTTTATGGTGATGATGACATAAGATATGATAGACAAACATTCAAAGCTTCATTTAAAAAACCTCAGTAGAAAAATAACCTATGGTATAGCTCTGTTTTAAGGTACAACGTGAAAATAAGCATACCCTAAAACTTCCATTAAAAGCCCAGTCCCAGTTAAACGCCCAGTCTCTTTTACTCGCCCAGAATGAAGACACATTTTGCCAAAAGAACACCTGTCTCAGTTAGACGCCTGGTCTGGTTGCAAAGCAGATCTTTCTTCGGATGTATAAAAGCAGGTTGTTGGTTACCTCAAATTATGTGTCAATTCCTTGATTAGCCTGTAAGTTATTCATATTCCGTTATGTCCGTAAGGGTCCTCAGATCAAAAGAATCACAATGGTTTTTCATAAAAATAAATCCAAGTTATGAGGATTGTTTTAACAGGATAAAGTGGTGTGTGACGGTATGCCACGTGCCGTGATCCTCTATGTCACAACAACTCTCTCTTTCTCTGATGCACTGTCTGTCAGAGCTACATCAAACGAATGATTCGTAATTGAGTAAGTAATATTCATACTGGTTTAAACAAACAATTTGATTTTTATTATTTTATTATTTCCTGATCTTTGCTGAGCAACAGTTTTGTGTGAGAGGAATTAATGGCACGTCCCAAATATAGGCCTGTTGAGTTCAGTGATTTACACAAATAATAGCCCGGGCTAGTAATTGAAGTTTTACCGTAGTTTATTTTGGGAACAACAGTCATATAAAATACTAACAAAACAAGCCCTTAGTACTTTATCATTAACCCAGTTTAGCATTAGTGTTAGCCTATATTGACCCAGACTGGATCAATTTCTAACCTATTGATTTTTAGTGTATTCGATGAATTTCAGACACAAGCAAATTGTCTATTAAAATACTGATGATTATTTTAATTCAACTTAAATCTTAGCAGGTGGTTAAACTTTGTAGAAATTACATTTGACTAATAAGGAACAGTTTGTTTTGTCCTGTACATGTACTTTATTGCCAGCAGATTTTCTGCCCTCCACGCTCTCTGTCTCAAACTCCCTCCCTCCCTCAGTCATCTCCCTCCCTGGTAGTCAGCACAAGTGCTACCCTTGGCCCGATGCATTAACCAGAGAACCACTGAGTCCTCTATGAAAGGGGTTATGCCTCATTATGACAGAATAACAGAGCCAAAATGGAGCCCGATCCCTCCCAGTCGCTCCATAACAGTAATACTATCAGTGAGCCTGCAGCAGTCGGGGCTAATCCCGGCCATTTAATGTATAGCCACGCACTGCACCTCACTCAGGGGCTCAGCAGAGGCTCATATCAGTATCCAACAGACACACATACACACACTCACACACGTTCACACACTCCTCACATCCATGGAAATCCAACATTCTCCCTTTGAACTGCCTCTTCGCTCATTGCTCCTCGCACATAAAAATGCCACCTTCTGCTGCACATACAGGACAGCTAAGTGCTTTTGCACGCACGGTGAAACCTCTTCAGTGTGTCAGAGAACACCCAGATAAGAATAAAGGACAGATGAGTCTTTTGCTTTGTACATGGAGCTCATTCTACTATATTCCAACACATTCTCACTCCGACCTCGTCACGTATTAACATCTTGGTCATGGACTTTCCACGTCCACATTCAATGTGTAAGGTACCCTGGGTGTGTTGGTTGTTGGTGTTCTGGGACACCTTGTCAAGTTCTCTTCTTTCAAGATACACCTGGCGTTTTGTTTCCTTCAACAACAACACACGTGGTTGGGTTTAAGATAAAAGAACAAGGTTTGGCTTTATGATCTTACGTGACACAAACACCGCTCTCTCTGGTGACAGTCAGTGTTTGTTTGACACATCCACCACCACCTTCACGCCCACCCCAGTTGGACTTTCGTCACCTTAACTTTTGTCCTTGTCCCACCGCGTTTCCCCCTGACACCGTTAAGCTATAACGTATCATGCCGACATTAAAGGATGCCTTTTTTTGTTGGTTTCTGGCGCCACAAGTCACTGCCCAAGCATCGGATTTCGACGACTTCGGAGTGAAACCGGGCTCTAAATTCATGGCAAATCTTGGTGCGCTTATATTTGATGTATATGGACAGGGACAGGAAAAAAACATTTACACACAGCTACACGCAGTCACATGGCTGCACATGCTTACACACACACACACACACGCGCGCACACACACACACACACTGCTTTTTAAGGTCAAAATGTGCAAAAATGTGTCAATCCATAATGGTTGACCCTCGGGAAGCTGGAGGCAGAGGAGGCGACAGACACACAGACACAACACACCCTCTTGCCATCCCTAAATACACACATCTAAACAAACACACAACCCTCATCCATTAAGTCAGTACACAACGACAACGTCTTGCCAATGCGTGCTGTCATTTGTCTCTATTGAGCTGCAATTTATAAAATTGTCTGTCCGCGTTATCCACGGTGGCTGTGCTGTCACTGCTGTGTCTGTATGTGTGTGTGTGTGTGTGTGTGTAGTGTGGTGTGTGTGTGTGTGTGTAGGGGGGCTGTCATCACTGCTTGGCGCACAGGGCTGCAGAGCGGGGTCTGGTGCCCTTCAAATGACTGAGAGAAAACATCTCCCGCGCCGCACTGGATCAATGCACGCACACACAAGCATGCAAACACACTCGAGCATCTTCGCTCTGCATGCACACGTGTAAATAATCCTACAGATGTGCCTGGAGACACTCTGCGGTCCCTTATGCATGCTGTTTACATTATGAACACGTGTCCTCTGCAGCAGCTGCAGGCGTCTAAGTGTATTAACTTCACCCAAACAAGAGCGCAGAGATCCACATGACGTGATGATGAGCCAGACCTACAGTACATCCTCTAAGTCTATACATTCATCCATCAGTATTAAATAGTGAATCAACGAGTCTGACACTGTTCATTGAGATTTTTTATATTACTTTAATAAAATAAATGAATAAAAGCATGGGTCTCCTGTGTGCTTTGCAGGAGGAGAGTAAAGTATATAGACAAGATTTTAGTAACACTGAAACTGAGTTCAAACACCACCCAAGCCTTCGGGATTGTATCTATTCAGTTATATTTTATGTAAATTTTAATTTATTTAAATGCTGACACAAAGCTGTCTCCACGCTGCTGGGAATTTAAATCTTGATACTGAATTACTGAATTATTTCTCTTTTTTTTTTGTGTGTGAAAGTGACTAAATTGTCATCATCAAAGAAAACTGAAATCAGCCTATAAAATTCCCACCATGTGCAAGGTGTTGGCGCTGCTGGAGGACGGTCAGCCACTTTGTCCAAACTTAAATATCCCCAACAACTATTGGACTGATTGCCATGAAATTTTGTACAGACATTCGTGGTCCCCTGAGGATGAATCCTAATGACTCTGGTGACTTTTCCTTTTGTACCACTGTGAGGTTCAGGTGGTTTGGGGTGAAATGTCTCAACAATTATTGGAAGGAATCCCATGAAACTAGGTTCAGAGATTTATGTCTTTCTCACGATGAGAAGTAGTCACTTCAGTGATTTCTTTAACACACAAAATGTAATTTCTGCCAGTAGATGAACTTAAATGATGGCGTGAAGTAGTATGGGGGTCATTATACGAAAACGTGCCATTTTGTGTCCCTCGAACAAAACTGTGCTATAAATGTCAATAAACAATAAATACACTATAATCATTTTAGAATGTATTTTCCATGATATCTCTTGTAACATTAAAACAATGTAAAAGTTTATTTCATTTGTTTTCAAAGAGTTTTAAACACCTTTTTGTATGAAGCATCATTAAAAAGCTGTAGAAATGGCCTGTCGCTCAATATGATTGTTCTACTTTTACTAGCTATTAAAGTGATAGTTCGGGTTTTTGGACATGAAGTTGTGTGAAACACTGACCATCTGTAGCTCTGATGTGACGGTGTCACTACTGTCAACGAGCCTCCTGCTCTGAGAAATCACCCGTAGCTTACCGGAGAAAAAGTAGTTCTGAAGATGTACGGGGGACACGTAACCAAAAGGTTTTAAGCTACAAAAAAGTATGCATGTGTTTTGTTGGACTATTTCAATTATTTTAAAACATCCCTGCATTACGTCAGACCTTGCTATCAATTGGGACTATTTTCTGGCCAGTATCACTCCGCCGTGCAGGCCCGCAAGACAGCACGGCAACAGAAATCAATAAGACAGTTCATCACCACGGCGTGCAGGTGCACAGGATAGCAACGGCTAACGAAAACTTCATCGGCTGTTTCCAACAGAGAACCAGTAGGCTATTATTAGTGAGGAAAAAGATGTACTAACCCTATATATACCTAGTACTACAGCGCAAACACCGGCTCAGGCTCACGACACACCCTCGTCAGCTGCTGTAGGTAAACAGAGGAATACCAAAATGGTGCGAACAGCTGTGGGAATAAAAACATCACCGGCTCCCAATTCCATCAGTTTCCTGTTACAGATGTAACCCGTAGGCAACTTGGGCTTGTGTCAATTGGGATGAACCTC
>NC_065523.1:34838718-34853596 GCF_006386435.1 Epinephelus moara | reverse complement strand
CAAGCTTATTGTGTCAGCCCTGTTTCCACAAAAGGACACGTTAAAAAGATATTTGTTAGAATTTTTTAATGTACATAAATAACATGATATAATCCTCTAATGAATGCACACCATGTGGTCTCATGACCTTCACCACATGGCTAGTAATGGCTGCCAAGAACATTTTTTGTCAACTCTGTTACCATTCTAGCGTAACAGGGTTGACAAAAGTATGGTTTTGCGAGTACATGAAAATATACTTTCCTTACAGCTTTCTCTGGGTTTGAATATTGTTAAAAACATTTGGGATAATGTAAGGACATTTTAATGTGGAAACGTTAGCGCCATAATCAGTTCATAATTTTATCTTATGCAGTACCTTGGTTTCTGACTACATACCAGCAAAACTAATAACACTCCCATCAGCCTCAGTCGACTTTGTGTTCAGTGCAAATTCGCAAATGTTATCATGCTAACAGTTAACATTATGCCTGCTAAACATCAGCATGTTAGCATTGTTACTGTTAGCATGTTAGCACTGTTACCTCTCTATCCCAGTGTGTCCATCAGTATTTGGACCTGGAAGTTTGCATTTATTAGTACACTGTTGATCAGTAGGCAGTTGGAATTGCTGACCCTCTGCCTTTGGTGTCTGTCTGCGTCTCTCAGTTTGTCAGTCTCAGTCATTGTTTTGGCGGCTCACTGAAGCCGTAATCTGTCGCTGCCCTGGCTTATTAATAAGCCATTTCTGAATATTCCTCCTCTGTGAGTTGGTTGACTTTCAGCAGCGCCGACATCATCACAAAACTATGATAAATAGAGCAGCAGCATAAGAGTCCATGTGCTCGCTCATTAAATGATTTTATTTTCTGCATTTGTGCTTTGAAAACTGAAAAACTTTGCATTGTTTTATACTGCAATATAGCGTTTTATTTTCATTTTACTTACACCATCCAGTTCAGACGTCTTCTTTATCTTCGTGTCACATGAGGTGAAAAATAAGCTTTTGTTTTCAACCAAC
Organism: Epinephelus moara; assembly: GCF_006386435.1. NCBI lineage: Eukaryota > Metazoa > Chordata > Actinopteri > Perciformes > Serranidae > Epinephelus > Epinephelus moara. The sequence continues at coordinate 34,852,596 of NC_065523.1, read as the reverse complement.
TCATAATCTTTACTTTTGTGTTGTTTTTTTTCTCTTTGTTTTTCCTCTGGGGTTCAGCACTGTATTTTCATTATGCTGCCTTGAGGTTTTGTCCCTGTAACCCCAAAAGTTTGCTTTCAACTCAGTGCAATTCAACTCTTGAACTCGTAAAAACACCAAAAGGAACATCAGGTCTATTTATTGTAGCTCTGTGATCATTTCTGGGTGACTTTAGAGTTCAGTCAGAAAATGAGGGATCAGACAGCTCAGTCTGCAGACACTCAGGCTATGATTTAGAGAGAGAGAAAGAAAGAAGAGGAGAGACAGAAGAGGAGGGCACGGAGAGATGACAGAAAAGGCGGAAACCGAGAGAGTGAAAGAGAGAGACCTCGAGGGAAACGGGGCTGTGAGCAGAAAGAGGGCAGAGGATGAGAGGAGATTGGCGGCTAATGAGAGGGAACTGGAAAGGGGAAGACGGGAGAAGAGATAGTGGGAGAGGAAAGCTAGCGATGCACCAGAGGATTATCAGCCTGACTTGCACCTGATTTACACCCTACAAATCAGTGGGGATATCTCAGTCTTACTGTATATCTGGTAGTGTGAAGGCTTCATGAATTCAATCGTTACTGCCCTAAATGCAGCAGACAGAGAAATATCACTTAATGCCAAATTCATACTACACAATATCAGCCTGATTAGAGATTATGTTATATGGTGTCGGCTCGGATCGTGAAAGAAGACGAGTGACAATGTGATAATCCATCGTTTTATCCAACACATTCTCACTCCGACCTCGTCACATATTAACGTTTGGTCCACGTCCACATACGACGTGCAAGGTAAGGTTGACGTTCTGGGACGCCGTGTCAAGATCTCTTCTTTCAAGATACACTTCCGTTTCACAGGAAATTGGACTGCGTCGGTACAACACCGTAAATTGAAGTTTTTTCTCCTTCAACAACAAACACACATGGTTAGGTTTAGGAAAAAAGAACAGGGTTTGGTTTTGGAATCTTACGGGACGCAACCACCCATCCCACTCAGACTTTCCCCACCTTAACTTTCGTCCTTGTCCCGCTGCGTTTCCCCCTGACGCCGCTGGCGCTATTAAACTATAACAGCAACTAGCCGCATATCATGCCAACGTTACAGGACGCCTTTTTTCGTTGGTTTCTGACGCCGCAAGTCACTGCCCCAGCGCAGGATTTCGATGACTTCAGAGTGAGACCGGGCTTTTTCATCTCGTCATAGTAGCCAACAACTGAAGCCATGACAGGGACACCTCATGACAGAAAGTCTAGCATGTTTGACTTCCTTTTTGTCGTTCCCTACTTCACCCTTAGCAGCTGTCACTTTGACCAATAGAAACACAGAGCGATCAGCTGCCGTGGACAACCGTACGGCAACATCACACCAGTATTTTTGATATTCCCTCTAGACATGTTACCACACAGAGTGAAAAAAGAAAAATGATGGCGTTAAACAGCAGAGGCATTTTAGCAACAAGGTGAGTACTGCTATTAGCATCAAGCTAGCAAACAATTATAAGAATAAATATAAATAAATCTTGAAAATGGAGGATATAATGTAAGAAAATTAAAAAATAGTGGCTTTTACTCACCACAACTGCAGAGGCTACCAGCTTGATTTGAAACAGACTACAAACAGGTCGTTATTTATTATTCCCTCTGTAATTTTATATATTTACTTTTTATCCGCTCCTGTTTGCCTTGATAAAGTGAATGCATAACACCGTCATTTCAACACTTTTGCATTTTTACACTTCCTGTATCTGTTTAAAACTAAAAGCCAATTATAATTTTTGTTGAGAGAATCCCTTCATTTTCTAGAAAGGCTTTTATTGTGAAATATTTGCAGGAACTTGTGGAGGATTCATTGACTTGCATAGTTTGCATGCCATACTTCAAATGTAGCTCCTGGCTTCTGGTGGCGTTTTTTATGTTACTGCAATAACATTTAGAGTTCACATGAACAGACACAGTGACTGAAGTAATGGTAATAATAAAAACAGGACAACAATAAACCTGATGACATCGCACACGTTGTGAAAGATGACCGGGGATTATTGGTGTGGACCATCGTGTAGTGTGTCATGTCTGACGGCCAAGTCACGGCACAATTTGATGATTCCACAATCGCCTAATCTGACAAAATGACTATCTGAACAGACAAAAATGTCGTGTAGTGTGAGCCAGGCATAACTTTCAAGATGAATATCACAGACTCATCCAAATAGATAATGAAAGCCAAACTTTTCAGTGATGAGAAAATCAGCAAGAAATTCATGAAAATATCTGCAACTCAGACAAATATGTAAGTGATGAATTTAAAATAGCTGTTTTTGAAAGTTCAGTGGTTTTGGCTGTGTCAGTATAGTTTGCGGGGAGGGAGATGTACAGATAGTTTGGCCTGAGGGAGGAGAAAAATAGAGACAGCGAGACAAAGAGAAGTTAGAAGTTGATGGAGAGAAGGGAAATGCAGACTCATATTTCTTCTCTCCAAGTCAGACAATAATAGATGAGGCTCATCTGAAGGTCGAGAGAAAGAAACAAAGATGCAGTGGAAGAAATTCAAGAGTCAAACAGAGAAAAGCAGCAGAGAACACACAAAGGTCTGCTGAGATTAGGAGAAGAGGATTAAGGATATTAAAAGAGAAATATAGGCATAAATAGGGTTGACATGCTGGAGGCTCATACAGCCAAATATAATAATACAGAAAGTTTACAGTGTGCTCGCACTGTAGTCCTTGTCTTATCAAAGAACCACATCAGATGGTGTGTTAACAACCTCCAGTCTCAGTCAAATATTTTATTTTGTTCCTAGTTTTAATTCAAAAAATATACAGTGGTGTGAAAAAGTGTTTGCCCCCTTCCTGATTTCTTACTTTTTTGCATGTTTTCCGCACTTAAATGTTTCAGATCATCAAACAAATTTAAACATTAGTCAAAGATAACACAAGTAAACACAAAATGCAGTTTTTAAATGAAGGGTTTTATTAATGAGGAAGAAAAAAATCCAAAGCTACATGGCCCTGTGTGAAAAAGTGTTTGCCCCCTAAACCTAATAACTGGTTGGGCCACCCTTAGCAGCAACTACTGCAATCAAGCGTTTGCGATAACTTGCAATGAGTCTTTTACAACGCTGTGGAGGAATTTTGGCCCACTCATCTTTGCAGAATTGTTGTAATTCAGCCACATTGGAGGGTTTTCGAGCATGAACCGCCTTTTTAAGGTCATGCCACAGCATCTCAATAGGATTCAGGTCAGGACTTTGACTAGGCCACTCCAAAGTCTTCATTTTGTTTTTCTTCAGCCATTCAGAGGTGGACTTGCTGGTGTGTTTTGGATCATTGTCCTGCTGTAGAACCCAAGTTCGCTTCAGCTTGAGGTCACGAACAGATGGCCGGACATTCTCCTTCAGGATTTTTTGGTAGACAGCAGAATTCATGCTTCCATTTATCACAGCAAGTCTTCCAGGTCCTGAAGCAGCAAAACAGCCCCAGACCATCACACTGCCACCACCATATTTTACTGTTGGTATGATGTTCTTTTTCTGAAATGCGGTGTTACTTTTACGCCAGATGTAATGGGACACAGACCTTCCAAAAAGTTCAACTTTTGTCTCGTCAGTCCACAGAATATTTTCCCAAAAGTCTTGGGGATCATCAAGATGTTTTCTGGCAAAAATGAGACGAGCCTTAATGTTCTTTTTGCTTAGCAGTGGTTTTCGTCTTGGAACTCTGCCATGCAGGCCATTTTTGCCCAGTCTCTTTCTTATGGTGGAGTCATGAACACTGACCTTAACTGAGGCAAGTGATGCCTGCAGTTCTTTAGATGTTGTTGTGGGGTCTTTTGTCACCTCTTGGATGAGTCGTCGCTGCGCTCTTGGGGTAATTTTGGTCGGCCGGCCACTCCTGGGAAAGTTCACCACTGTTCCGTGTTTTCGCCATTTGTGGATAATGGCTCTCACTGTGGTTCGCTGGAGTCCCAAAGCTTTAGAAATGGCTTTATAACCTTTTCCAGACTGATAGATTTCAATTACTTTTTTTCTCATTTGTTCCTGAATTTCTTTGGATCTCGGCATGATGTCTGTAGCTTTTGAGGATCTTTTGGTCTACTTCACTTTGTCAGGTAGGTCCTATTTAAGTGATTTCTAGATTGGGAACAGGTGTGCAGTAATCAGGCCTGGGTGTGGCTACAGAAATTGAACTCAGGTGTGATCAACCACAGTTATGTTTTAACAGGAGCTGGGGGGCAAACACTTTTTCACACAGGGCCATGTAGCTTTGGATTTTTTTCTTCCTCATTAATAAAACCCTTCATTTAAAAACTGCATTTTGTGTTTACTTGTGTTATCTTTGACTAATGTTTAAATTTGTTTGATGATCTGAAACATTTAAGTGTGGAAAACATGCAAAAAAGTAAGAAATCAGGAAGGGGGGCAAACACTTTTTCACACCACTGTAAAAGCAAGGCCCTACAGTGACAGTAGACTGCAATTTGCAACCATTTTGAGATGGTGGAACGAATTCTTAGCCTTAAGAGGCAACCACTTTTTAACAGAGACACCAGCAAAATGTGCAACCCAGAAAAATACATTTTTAATATGTGTTGCATTAGTTGTGTTTAAAATGTGATATTTAAATTCCAGTTAACTTTGCTTTCAATAGGCCAACACCCATTAAGCAGTAACTAACAGGGTAACTTTTTAAGAAGAAAATGCGAAAAGACGTGAAATACAAGAGGCCTTTCCTTTTAGGTCAGCACTCCACTGAGACATTTTGTTTAAGCACTGCATTTGGTGGTAAATTTTTAATGTTTTGTGATGTAAATGTCTTGTTTTTTTATTCCAGTCAGGAACACTTTAGTCAAAGAAAACTTTTTTCCATTTGCAGGATTATATTTGGCGGCATGGCTCTGTTCTGGGGCCTCTCTGCCTTCCCTAGGCATATGCAGAAAGCCTCTTCCATGTGCCTACATGGAAAGCCTTTAGATAGAGAGAGCACACCTCCCTGCCCTTCCATGCGCCTACATGAAAAGCCTAAGGCAGAGAGAGCAGCAGCAAAGACCCCCCGGGGACAGAACAGAGCAGCATCAATGACAAACAGAAATGACATTGATAAGTCAGACACAGCATGAAAAGGAGGAGCTGGGGTGGAGGCAGGTTGCAGAGTGGCTTGCAGAGGAAGCAGCAACAGTAGGCAGGCCAGAGTAGTTTATATAGGGCGCCCTTAATGAGATTTGCCAATTGGTTGCATAGAAATGAATCATGTGATCTATCAGCTGACTCCCTTCCATCAATAAGCTGCTCCATCAGTTGACTGGACTGCTTGAGATCAGCTAAAAACTTGTGTATTGTAAACATTTGTTTAAGCATACATAATGTACAAGTAAGCATGTAAAGACTGAATGAGGCCTATTAGCAGCAACTGTAGATTTAAATAGACCACAGTAAATACAGTGTTTACTATCGCCTTACCCTGTGAATATTTATATATTTTTTTAACCACAGACTCCTGGGAGTGCTTGCTTTGTAGACAGTAGTAAATAACTAACTTAGCCTCCCTAATTTGTCCATTTTGCTAATTTTTGCAACACATTCTCACTCCGACTTCGTCGCATATCATCTTTTGGTCATTGACATTCCACGTCCAGATACGACGTGCAATGTGGTGCCGTAGCATTGTTCCGACCTCTCATTGTTCCGACCTCTCATTGTTCCAACCTCTCATTAGTCCGACGTCCCGTTGTTCCGATATGTGATTATACTAGGCTATACTGTATTTGTGTACCATAGAGGATCAGCAACGCAACAAAAGTAGGCTACTGGTNCATGATGATTTTGGAACAACGGGACTTCGGAACAATGGGTTTAATATGGTCGGAACAATGGGCTGTCGGACCAATGGGCTGTCGTACCAATGGGCAGACCCCGTGCAAGGTAACTTGTTGAACTTCTGGGACACCATGTGAAGTTCTGCCTGTTACATGCATTGTCTTCTTTTAAAATGCACTTCTGTTTTCACAGGAAATTTACCATTTATGTACAGTCTCTTTCAAAATAAAAACACTACGTCGGTACAACACTGCGAATTGATGCTTTTTTTCCCTTCAACAACAAACACACGTGGTTGGGTTTAGGCAACCAAAGCATGTGGTTGGGTTTAGGAAAAAAGAACAGGGTTTGGCTTTAGAATCTTTACTGAACACCGCTCTTTTGGGTAAAAGTTGGTGTTTGTTGGACCCAACCACCAACCATCCCACCCACTCCCCTCGGGCTTTCGCCACCTTATTTTCGTTCTTGTCTTGCCACGTGTCCCCCTGACGCTGCCGGGCGGACGCGTATCCTGCCGATGTTGAAGGATGGCTTTTTTCGTCAGTGTCTGACACCACAAGTCACTGCCCAAACTCTGGATTTCGACGACTGTGGAGTGAGACCAGGTTGATTTTTTTTATTGGCAAAAATGTCATGAATTGTTGTCGGTTGTTGTTTAGGAATTTTAATTTTGTTCATTAAGAAATTCTTTTCTAGACCAGGCAGCCCTAAGCAATTATTTATATATAAGGCCGGCACTGCAGAGATTACACTCAAAACCACAAGTGTAAACTTCATGGTGGCACTGGAGAGAAAGTCAAGGGACCACCAAAGCTATTAGGATTCATCGCCAGGGAACCAGGAATGTCTGTAAAAATATTTCATGGCAATCCATCAAACAGTTGTTAAGATATTTCCAAAGTGGTACATTGCCATCCCTAGAGCCACACTATTATTAAACATTAAGCCTGCTTAGTTTCTGCGTCTAGAATATATGTATGAGTAAAAATGAGTTGACAACTATGTAAGTTGTAGGTTGCTACTTGTTTACAGTTCTATTAAGGCATATACACACTGACATCTGTGTTGATGTATTACAGCTGCCAAGTCTGGTTAAACACATTCCTGTGATCCCATAAAATGTGCTCTGTTCTGCAATATTAAATCTGGTTGTCTGACGCAAGCGGTTGAGGGTCGGTATAAGGCCACGGTAGCTATTCACAAGGCCATTAGGGTCAAGATCAGCCATTTCTGGCTCCCATGCACATCCCATCGGTTGGTAATTAGAATAAAAACTCCCATAAAGAGGCAAACAGATTGGCAGGGAGACCCAGGGTCCTGTCAGTCATTCAGACATAATTGTAAGAACGTTAACCGGATTAGAAGACAAGTTGGCCACCTGATGTACAAACTGTACAGTACATTCATGCATGAGAGCATGTTTTCATGCTTGTATGAACACACACTCGCACACACACACATATACTCACATATTCTTAAACCATATTTGCTCTGTTTCACTTCCTTCCCTCCGTCTCTGTCTCTCTGTCTCTCTGGTGGGGTGTCGTTGACGAGCTCAGTGCGGATATAATTGGCACTGGCCCCATGTGGCACTGTAGTGAAGAAATCAAGGGCGCACAGATGTAAACAAACTCTCTCTCTCTCTCACAGATGCTAACACACACACACACACACACACACACACACTCACTCACACTCACTCACACTCACCAACCCCCCTGCCTATAGTACGTCTTTTCACTTAACACCCGTCCTGCAAGCTCCCGTGATACTCATTTCCTTGTTTTGATTTCAATGTCACACCGATCCTATCTCCTTCCTCGTCTCCCTCTTTCTGCATCAAACAAACACTCCCTCTCTCTCTACTTTAATATTCCCTCCTTCCCATCCTCCCCCTCTCACTCTGATGTTTATACTTCTCTCTCTTGCGCTGCCTCGTTTCCCTCTCTCGCAGGCCAGCAACATGCAAATTATGCCCCACAAATGCAAATCCGTTCCTATCTCAGAAGAGACCTCCAGTGGAGAAGAAGAGTCCGGCCAGCTCAAACATGCCCCACTGAAGTCTTTCCCTTCCGTAACAGAGAGGCGTCGTTTGTTTGAAGGTTACCTCTGAGAACTGCTGTATGAAGTAGCACATGTGTGCATGTGCATTATTATTATTAAGACAATGCATCTTTATCCAGTGCTTTTTAAATGGTGATTGCAAACAACTAAAGGAAAGTTTGATTCCAATGGTTAATATTGGTGTTTGGGTATTTAATCATACAATAATAGTAATTCATGAAGGGGATTATTACTGTAATGGTTTATGTGTAACAAAATAGTTATGTAGCTACCAAATGAATCACCTAATGGTTCCATTAGAGCCAAAATACATGAGGCACAGATTCGGAGCAACACCTCTGCCACAGCAGGCCCACAGCAGAGTGCGTCAATATAATCAACGGAAGCTGCAACACTGACCACAGAAGCCTTGCTTGCCTCCAGCTCAACCTTATTCTGCCATGCAGCTATGCGAACCTTGCCTGGGTCCAGACCTTTGAATCCGCCCACTCCAAGTTCAAGTTAACTGATTCTGGTCTCTCATCGCCACATGAAACAGCAGTTTCCCAGTTGAAATAAAAAAATAATCAATGAGTGCCACCGGGGGGGACTAAGGATTAACCAATCAGCACCATGGGTGGGACATTTTTAAGAGCTAATCTTAGGCTACTGGACTTGCTTGAGTTTCTAGAAGACGTTTCGCCTCTCGTCCAAGAGGCTTCAGTTAAAGGGATAGTGCACCCAAAAATAAACATTCAGCCATTATCTACTCACCCATATGCCGAGGGAGAAGTGGGTAGCAGCACAACTGCACACCTAATGGCTGACGGCACCCCAGATTAAAACGTCCAAGAACACATAATTGAAACCACAAAATATCTCCATACTGCTCGTCTGTAGTGATCCAAGTGTCCTGAAGCCCCGACATAAAAAGTTGTTTGGAAAAACGTCATTTGAACTCTGTTTTTAGCCTCATTGTAGCCTGTAGCTCTAACTGCCTCTCTGTACACTGCGCTCACGTGTGCGCCCTTGCGCGTGAGACCAGCGAAAGCACGTGAACACACATGAAGGCGGTGCCCATGTCTCACGGTCTCGCGCAAGCGCACGTCAGCGCAGTGCACAGAGAAGCAGTCAGAGCTACAGGCTACAATGAGGCTAAAAACAGAGTGCAAATGACGTTTTTCCAAACAACTTTTTGTGTCGGGGCTTCAGGACACTGGGATCACTGCGGATGAGCAGTATGGAGATACTTTGTGGTTTCAATTATGTGCTCTTGGACGTTTTAATCTGGGGCACTGTCAGCCATTAGGTGTGCAGTTGTGCTGCTACTCACTCCCCCCTTGGATCTCCGCAAGTGTTGTGAGGACTCTAAAACTTCACCAGAGCCTCCCTCGGCATGAGGGTGAGTAGATAATGGGTGAATTTTCATTTTCGGGTGCACTATCCCTTTAAGTCAGTTCAGTTCAGTCAGAACTGAAGAAACCTCTTGGACGAGAGGTGAAACGTCTTCAAGAAACTCAAGCAAGTCCAGGCCTGTTGTCTGCAGCTTTTCATCTAACATCTCACTTTGGCTGCTCCTGCTTTTACTCTCCCTTCCTGTGGTATCAAGTTGACAATTCTGTCTGACATCAGGCAAACGTAACCCTTCAACAGGTAAAAACTACATAGAACTGTAAACGATGAGCACAATCTGTTTAAAATGGATTTAAGGGAACACCTCATTGTACCAAAGGCAATGCAAAGAAGCAGAGCAGCCTTGTTTGCTTTTACATTTCACATTGAAATAAATCAACCAAATCAGTGCATGCTGTTGTTAAGACGATCCAGTTAATTAATTCAGTACCAGTTAATGCATAACCAACTGCATTATCACTTGGAAAAACTCAAGACGTAGTTTGTGCAGCAGGTAAAAAACCCTGCACCGCCCCACCTACATGACACGTCACATCCGTGCCCCATGTATTTAGGCCGTTACAGTGGCTCAATGACATAACTGCATGGTTATGTTTAGGAAACTGAGAAAGACAGGAAGCTTTTAATGGATTTTGCATAAACACAGTCTCAAACAAGTCACAGTCTACAGCCATGCTTGCAGCTCCGTGAGGCTTGTGCTTTGAGCTAAATGCTAACAGCATGCTCACAATGACAGTCCTAAACATGCTGATGTTTGGCAGGTAGAGTGTTTACCACGTTCACCATCTAATAGTTTCATGCTAACATTTGCAACAGTAGCACTAACACAAAGTACAGCTGAGACTGATGGAAATGTCGTTAGTTTTGCAGGTATGAACCAAAATATTGGACTAAATGAATTTTTGACAATGATGTAGGCAAGGGAACACAAAAGTGATGAATTATCACCCTGAGAGAAACATGACACCAAATCATTCAATCAATCTCTCATCACTCACTCAGACGGTCATTTCATTGTTTAGACAAATGTAAACATTATGGTCGCACTACAGTCATTAGAATTAATCATCTGGGCACCACAGTTATCTGAGCAAGAGTTCATGGCAATTCATCCAATAGTTGTTGAGATATTTCAGTCTGGACCAAAGTGGTACACTGACCAACTGACATTTCTCAGTCTATCCTTCCCTCTACTGCAACATAAGTCCAAAGCATGGTTGATCCACCTCTGTGTTTAACAGTTGGACAGGTGTTTTTCTCTGAACATACATTTGCTTATTGTGTCCAAAAAGTTCTATGCTAACTTCATCAGTCCACAGGACTTGTTTCCAAAAAGCATCAGGCTTGTTTGGATGATCCGTTGCAAACTTCTGGCGCTGAATTTTGTGGTGAGGACACAGGAAAGTTTTTTTTCTGGTGACTCTTCCATGAAGGTCATATTTGTACAGGTGTGTCAGCACAGTAGAACAGTGCACCACCACTCCAGAGTCTGATACATCCTCCTGCAGGTCTTTTGCAGTCAAACAGGACTTTTGATTTGTCTTTCTAACAATCCTACGAGCAGCTCTCTGAAAGTTTTCTTGATCTTCCAGACCTCAGCTTGACCTCCACAGTTCCTGTTAACTGCAATTTCTTAATGACATGACGAACTGAGGAAAAAGCGACCTGAAAACACTTTGCTGTCTTCTTATAGTCTTCTCCTGCTTTGTAGGCTTTGTTGGTATGAAGTGCCCTAGTTTGTGAGATAACCCTTGATGAGAGAAGTGAGAACTATTACGGTAGAGATCTTTCGCTAAGAAATGAGACACCACCCGACGTGCAGGCATACGTCACGCGTAGTAGTGATGCAAAATACCGGTAGTCAAGTCAGCGCTTGTGTTGTGGCCTGTGCTATGTTTATTCTTCTCCGTCTGATGAATCAACGGAGAAGAAATGCTGAAAACAGGAGGCGCCTACGACGTCTTCTAGTTATGATCGATTTTGTTCGGGGAAGTTGTTTAAATATTTTGACGCTGTGTTCAACCGAGTTGCTGATGAGTTTACGCTAGTCCAACCATCTGTTGTCTGTATAGCCTACAGTCTGATCGTACAGTAACAAATTGTTTTCCAAAACTTTGCTGACTTTGTAAGGTGTTCTGGGAAATTTCATCTTCCACTGCGTTGAAAGTGTGGCTCCCTTGGAATCTAGCGCAGGTTTTAAGCGTTGGAAGCCACTTCCACTACCTCAATTCTGTTTCGGGACACCACTAGCCTAAACGTGAACGCGCACAGCCAAGTGCAAGTGGATATTTCTAGGGGAAGTGTGTGTATTGGGACAGGCCCAAGGTTTCAGGAGTCAGTGTTTATAAAGCTTTGAAATTAGCATCACGTGGCCTTTCCTAATGATGACTGTGAACAAGCCAGAGCCTTAACAAGCTAATTAAGGTCTGAGACACTGTGAAAAGTCACCTGAATGAATCAAATGTCTTGGGGTGCCCAAACTTTTGCATGGTGCTCCTTTTCTTTTCTTCATTCTAAAATTGTACAAAACAAAAATAATACTCTAATCTCACTCAAAATGTTGAGAAGCATGTTTCATCTTTCACTTCACGCCTTTTGGAGATCAGTTCATTTACTTACTTAACTATACAGTACAGAGTAGATGAAGTTTTGACCATAGGGGCCCAATCCTTTTTATGCCACTGTACATAATCTCTACATAAACTTTTGCAGAATGGCTCAATAGGTCCCTTCTCCAGGCCACTTTCATTTTGAAACCATTTTTTGAACCACAACGGATTGTCTTGATTGGGATTCAGACAACGGTCATTCAACGTCTCGATATTTGCTTGGATTTCCTGTTTACTGGTAGCATCTGTGGCGTGATATGATCTGAGCCAACCTTGCAAAGTGGAAGCAATGTGCCAGAATTGCCCAAATTAATACATGAATAAATAAACAACAATATACCCCCGTTCCCCAGCTCTGTATTTTATCTTTTACCTACAGGCGTACGCTGTTCGAGATAAGACATGCTTCCTCGTGGGATTTTTCTTTAGGTTAACAATTTGCTTTGAGGTTTCCCAGTCTAACAATGTCCTACAGGTAAGTTCTTGTACAGCCAGTTGAGGCAGAAGCTCCCTGGTTGTTTTATTGGTGCTGCAATCAGCTGACTGTCATTTGAGGAAACAAAGAAAAGTGAATTGTTGTGTTCCACTCTGTGCTGCAGTCGCTGCTACAATTAGAGGCAACGCTGGCACGGCTGACATCAGCTATAAGTGATCTGGGAGCGTTCTCTCATTCCCAGCTTTCCATCTTCCTTCCCGCTCCTCTTCCCTGCCATCTGTTCTCCTCTCACTCTTCCTCCCCTGCCACACTTATTTACATCCCATCGCCTGATACCCTCTCCATCGCTCACTCCTGCTTTTATATAATCACTCACTGTCTCACTTCTCTGCACCTTAGTTTTTACAAGCTTTCTCTGATTTCCAGTCCTCTGCTAATCTGTGGAGATGTTTCTTTGCTTCCTTTTTGTTCTGCCTGACCTTTCTTTCAAATCTTTACCTTTATCACATCTTTAATTTCCCCTTAACTTCTTTACCGTCCTCTTGTAGCCCCCTCAATCTCTGCTTTCTATCTGTACAGTGAAACAAAATGTGTGTGTGTGAGACTGTGTAACCTGGTGTGAGTTGTGTGTAATTTGTTTGTATGTACACATGCAACCTTCTGCATGTGTGTGTATGTGCAGCGCAGGGTGACTGTCCTCAGGGCAGCTCTCCACACCAGAACAGAGCAGAGCAGCAGCTGACCAGCTGTCCCCCTCGCAGCTAGCAGCATGTTGTCTCTTCTATCTATTCTCTCCATCTCTGTCTCCGTTCATCCTTCCTGCCTCACCCTCTCTTTTTATTTTCTCCAGCTCTTTCTCTCACTCTTTCATTCTTTCTTTCCCTCACACGCTCATCTGCTCTCCAGCTCTCTCACACGTTGCCTCTCTTTTTAATTCCTCCCTCCTCATCATACGCTGGACACAATGTGACACCCGCCGCTCATTGCAACACATTCTCACTCCGACCTTGTCACATATTGACGTTTGGTCATGGACTTTCCACGTCCAGATACGACGTGAAAGGTGGATGGTGCGTTGGTTGATGTTGTGGGACACCGTGTCAAGTTCTGCCTGTTACATGCATTGTCTTCTTTCAAAGTACACTTCCGTTTTCACAGGAAATTTACTGTTAACATACAGTCTCTTTCAAAATAAATGTACAACAATGCGAACTGACATTTTTTTGTCCTCCAACAACTAACGCATGTTGTTGGGTTTAGTCAACAAAAACACCTGGTTAGCTTTAGGAAAAAATAATCTTATGGCACGTGTTTCTTGGACCCATTCGCCACCCCTCCCGCCCAACCTACTCACGCATTTGCCACCTTAAAGGGAAATTTCGGTTTATTTCAACCTGTCTCCTATCGTCCTAAATTTGTTTCAAGTGACTAGTGACATAAAAATAATAGTTAGCATGTTAGCCGTTAGCCTAGATACAGCCGGGGCGCATAGTAGCATCAGACCTGTTAAAATGTAAGTGAAAGGGCAACCTTCAAGTGCAA
>NC_065523.1:34803868-34838207 GCF_006386435.1 Epinephelus moara | reverse complement strand
ACTTTGCACTTGAAGGTTGCCCGTTCACTTACGTTTTAACAGGTCTGACGCTACTATGCACCCCGGCTGTATCTAGGCTAACGGCTAACATGCTAACTATTATTTTTTATGTCACTAGTCACTTGAAACAAATTTAGGACGATAGGAGACAGGTTGAAATAAACCGAAATTTCCCTTTAACTTTCGTTCTTGTCCCGCTGCATTTCCCCCTGACGCTGCAGAGCGCTGTCGCACTATAATGGCGCATCATGCTAACATTAAAGGACATCTTTTTTTGTCAGCGTCTGACGCCACAACTTACTGCCCAAGCACCGGATTTTGACGACTTCAGAGTGAGACCGGGTTGTTCATTGTCATCATCAGCCCCCTTTTCACCTCCCTGTCTCCTTGTGTCTTTACCTTCACTGTATCTCCTCCTCTTTCACCACCCGTTTCTCCCACTGCACGCCTCCGTAATGTCATTGTTAAGATATGTCCCTTTTAACCTCATCTAATTTTCATCTCCTCCCTCCTGTCTCTCTTCTCCCCATTACCTTGTTCTTTGACTTTGCTCAATAACTTCTCTCCTTCAACCCCTTTCCTCTGCATCACACCAGCTGTCTTTTGTAACCACACAGAAACTCCCATCTTCCTGTTTCACTGATTCAATCATTGTCACCGTCGCATGACCTCAATACTTCCCTTCTTCTGTTTTTCTGTTCCCCTCTCTCTGTATCTCCCTCGTTCCTCTCTGTCTGTCATATATGCAGCCTTAGACTTTACATCCTGCCACATTTATCCCTTCGTTCATCTCTTACATGGTATTAAGAATATGTCTGCCTTGAAAATGAGCACAGGTGAGCGGGAGAGGAGAGGAAGGCAGATAAGGAGATCATTCTTTTCTCGGAGAGGAAACATGAGGATTTGGCTGCTGTCTTCATTAGAGTAAAGGGCTCAGAACTTGTTCAGTGCATTTTTATCCTCATCAGCTGCACTCATGCTTCTTACTGCACTCTGACGTGTGCACCTACAGCTACACTGCATCAAGGCACATGGTAGGTTTATTATATACATGTTGAGAGATATGAATAGCAATGCTGTATGTTCTGCACTGTTCCTCTGCAGCAAATTCATTAACACATTTTTATTATTGATGTGTTGTTTTTGATATTTCCAGCCTGCAGACTTCCTTTAGAAATTAGTTTGGAGAAGTTGCATGGAAAGGCAATAAAGTGATCATAATCCGATGTGCACATTTTGCATTCTGTGCATTTATATCTGCATTGGAGGCAAGTCAGCAAGTCAGGGTGGATAAGGCAGAAAACATTATACATATAAATATTGTATGAACCCAGACGTTAAGGATAAATGCTAATTATTATGTCAAAATCCACAGCAAAGAAACAGAAAAAATGGGAAAGTCAGAAAAGAGATTCAAGTCAAAGCATTAAATGTGCACAGTGCTGTATGTGACTAACTATATCATTAAAAATGAATAAATGAATAAAACTACATTGGAGTCAACAGCCATATCTGCTCTGTAAGACTGTGCATAGGCCCTGCAGTACTTTGAGCCAAATGATAACATGCTGATGTTCGGCAGGTATAATATTCACTCTCTTGGTTTAGCATGTTAGCATGCTAACACCTGCTAATTAGCAATAAATAAATTTCAGTTGAGGCTGATGGGAACATCATTAGTTTTGCAGGTATTAGTTCATAAATCAAAGTGCTCGGTGATGCAACCATAGTCCTGTACATTTTTTTCAATGATTTATCATCCTATCTTGAAAATAAAATTGCAACAAACGCAGCATATCGTGTCTTTGGGTTCTTTTATTTACTGATGAATGTGCCTGAGATGCATTTTTTGGCGGTGTCCACTCACTATGACGCAAATACATTTGGATGCCGATGATTGGTGCACATGTCACAAGCCAGGTCAGTGTATGATAAACATCTCTGGTGCTCAGTTGTGATGTTAGCAATACTGTGTTACTTATCTTGTGTGTTAGCGAGCAAAAGTAGTAAGAAATGAGCAAATGAAATCCACTGAGCATTTTTCAGGCTTTTGAAATAAGAAAGCGAACAAGCCTCAGCCTCAGAGAAGAATATGCGGAGAGCAGCAGTACGAGCAGCAAGTCTGCTAACATTACTGCTGTTAGCATTAATGTTACAACAACAGAGGCTAGCAGCCAGCTACATGTCCAGGATCCACCTGCTCTGCAAAGCTATGAGCCCTGGGAGGAATCTACCGCTGCAGCTACTCACGTTAGTGACTGCTGTGCAAGCTCAGAATACTAAAGTGTTTTGACTCAGGAGCAAATATCTTCGGTATCTAGTACCTCAGGATCTCAGGATGACATTGACAGTGTGAAGGCTGAGCCCCTGACTCTGTTCAGTTAAAAGCATTACAGTCCAGATTCAAGCCTCCCAGAGGGTGGGTAGCCTCATCTAAGGGAATATGCAGGAAGTAATGCAAATTCTTGAAGAATTTCTTGATGCAAGCGTTACTCTACCCTGGAAATCCAGAGTTCTCGCGAAAGCACAACTTGAATTTACTCAGCGAGTCACTCTGGCAATCAGTAATGATGCTCATTACCCATGCCCTTGTAGCTGAGCTGCACCAATCACACCAGAGGCGAGCTAAACAGATGACGACAGCGCTGCGACGACGAAGTCCGGAATCAGCCAGTAAACATTGTAAGATGGCTACGGATGAACACCAGTTGTTTGAAACGGCTTTGGCCGCTACAATGAACGAGTTAGACTTGGCTTTTTCTCTAAAAGAGGAACAGAAGACGGCGCTCGAATCTTTCCTTTGCAAGAAGGATGTTTTTGCTGTTTTGCCGACCGGATACAGCAAGAGTCTAATCTACCAGTTAGCTCCACTGGTAGCTAAGCGTATACGTCACCCCGTGTATTGTTCTGATTGGTCGTAGTGTTATCCAATTGTGTGCAGTGATATTTACAAACGCATGCTTGGTGCCGCCCTCGAGTTGGGCCATTTGCATTACTCATAGCCAGACCCTAAATCTTTCTAGATTTGGGTCTGGATTTCCAGGCTTGCGTTACTCTGCGTTACAGCAAAAACGTGGATGGAGTTTTTTGTGTAGCTTGCATGATTTTCTCATCAGAAGACACGATTCTTAGAACAAAGACACAAAGTAACTGGAGCAATGCAAAGAAAATAGTCTCGAGACACTTCAGTTCACTCCAGTCGATCTGTTCCAAGTTGGATCACTCACACCAACAAGAGGTAGAACACCACATTCTTTTATTTTGCTGCCTGTTGTTGTCAGGTCTGTTGGCTTGCCTTTGAAATGCACGTGGAAGACTAATCAGAGTTTTATGGTGGTGTTGTGTCTGTAACGTTAATGTTAGTCTCTTACGTATGTCCATGTGTGGGAACCTACGTGTTCAAGGTACCCTACAAGTGTGTGTGCGGTTCCTGTGCGTACTATGCAATATAATCCTACCGGCACCACTGAAAGTACTGGACCAACTAAATTTTGGACTTGGTGGCACTAGATTAAGGACGTTTTCATGTACAATAGATTCGTACACTTGCATTATCATCTACGTGACATTTTTGTTGTGCTACAGTGTTGAAAAGGGTGCAGCAGATGGACACTGCTGCCCCGGGACTATCATTAGTGAGGACCAGTGCAGCAGTGAGGTGAAGCTCCCCTCCTGGCCAGATGAGGAGTCACTACTGTCGGGGATGGAGGTCTCCGCCTGCCGCTGGAGCTCCAACTGCAGGTCGAAGGCAACTGCCATGTGATTTAGAGGCATTGATATTAAATTGAAGCTGTTCCATAACCACTTAAAAACTCCTCGTAGTCATGTTAAATAGCAGTTGACTCTCTTGTTGTACAGTTGGTGTTCACACCTGATGCGTACCCTACTTTGGGATCAAGTGTACTAGAATATGGGCCGGGGTCCCTGATTTGAAAGGAGGATCACCAAAGTTATTATAATTCATCCTGAGAGGAACATTAGTGTGTGTACCGAATGTTCAGTCATTTTAGTAGCTGGTAGGATTCATCCTCTGGGGATCATGATTATCTGTATCAAATTTCATGGTAATATACTCAACAGTTGCCAAGCTATTTCAGTCTAGACCAAAGTGGTGGACCCTGTGACAGATAGACATTGTCCTCCACAGAGCCAGGCCTCTGGCATGGCTAAAAACTATTACAGAGTCTATTTCTAGATAAAATTCAAAGTGCTTTTACTTTAGACATTCAATTTTAAATGCTTTTCCCATTGAAAGGCTATAATGTTATCATTATGAGCGTGTCATTTGACTGTAAGTCTTGGACAAAGTGGCGAAGCATAATTTTTCATACTGCCTGGAAGTCTTTTGGATGAGCCCTAAAATTCAAATCATGGAGAGGGAGAGCAGTTTTGTACAATCTTCAACCTCCTCTGAAAAGTGCTTGTGAAGTGCTAAACATTTCATCTACATTTATACCCATCTGTCTACTATCCTCTCCCCTTTTCTCTCTGCATCTCTCACTCCCTCACATCTCTGTTTTTCCTCCCTCTCTCCATCTAAGTGGCCTGGAGGATTAAATGTGTTTAATTAAGAGGTGATTATGTGTAGACGGCTGACACAGAGGGATCAGGATGGCTTCATCCCATCGCCCCTACTGTCATCACCCTGTACCCCCATTCAACCCCTGCAACACACACACACACTCACATACACTCCTCCATCCACATGTCTGCCTTGTTTATCCCTCTTTTCACACCTCTCACACCCTTCCTTCTGTTGTTTCCTTGCCCTTTTTTTTAAATTTTCTTTCTATCTGCAGGATTTATCTTCCCTCTGTCTTCTTTTGCTTCTCTCGCTACCCCCGCAAATGATTCTTTTTCTTTCTTGTGTGGCCTCAGTGATAGAATTTTACAGCAAATACAGTGTCATTATATCTAACCATGCAATAGACGTGGCAGGAGAGGAAAGTGAGGAAAATAAGATGGTAAACTTTGATAAAACACAACAAAATTCTATTTGAGAACTACAGTAAATATTTTCTTTAGGTATAAAATGGAGCCAAAAATTTTTTAGATTCTAGGGATGCACCAATTCATCAGTCAAACACTGATATTGGCTTTGGTGACTGGCATTAGTGTATCGGCAAAAAAGATGATGTTCACAGATAGCAGTGGCCGATGAGTTTAGATTCTATGGATGGATTCATCAGCCAAACATTGATATCGGCAGATATTTGCCTTTGTGACTGTCATCGGCCTATCAGCAAAAAAGATGACGTTCACAGTAGGGCTGCCACGATTAGTCGACTAATCGATGAGTAATCGACTATTAAAATAATCGTGACTATTTTAGTAGTCGACTAATCGGTTTGAGTCATTTTTCATAGAAAAGTACTCTAAAAGTACCCAAAATACTCTTACTGCAGCTTCTTACATTCAGATATCGGCAGCTTTACACACTCTCCCGTTACAGTGAACTAAAACCCTTTGGCGTGAGTATGAAACAAGACATTAGATGACGTAATTTTGGGGTTTGGGCGAGACAGACCGACATTTTTCAACATCGTAACACATTTTTCGATGAAATGATTAGTCGACTAATCGAAGAAATAATCGACAGATTAGTCGACAATGAAAATAATCGTTAGTGGCAGCCCTAGTTCACAGATAGCAGTGGCTGATGAGGCAGTGACTGATGAGTTCAGATTCTATGGATGCACAGATTCATCAGCCAAACACTGATATTGGCAGATATTTACCTTTGTGACTGTCATCGGCCTATCGGTAAAAAAAGATAACATTCACAGAAGGCACTGGCCGATGAGTCCAGAATGTAGGGATGCAGTGTTTCATCAGCCGAACATTGTTAGCGGTAGATATTCGCCTTTGTGAGTGTCATCGGCCTATCGGCAAAAAAGATAACATTCACAGAAGGCAGTGGCCGATGAGGCACTGGCCGATGAGTCCAGATTGTACGGATGCAATGTTTCATCAGCCGAACATTGGTAGTGGCAAATAATCTCCTTTGTGAGTGCCAGTTCCTGTTGTATCACATCATTTTGTGCAGCCTTAAAAGCAGGGCTAGAGATTAACGTCATCCTGTTATCCAGGGTAACATCTAACATGTTTGGGATGAACAGAGATCTTCCCTGGATGCCTTTGGGACTAAAAGATTCAGTAAATTCACTATCGATACATCAGATGATATGTAGGAGGAGAGCTAGTTAATGTTAGCGGTTAACAGCAGGTGGCCAGAAGAGTTATAACAGAGTTATAATGTGATGTGTTCTAATCAATATAAATGAGTATTGGGCAAAGGTAAATTACAACATTATCATGATGTGTTCAAATGTAATTTCATAAAATTAGTTTTTGGCAAGAAACCTGAAAAATACAGTTGTCTAAAAGAGAAACTTGTTATATTGTAAACTTGTGATATTGTCACAGCACATGAAAATAGATATTAGAGAGGAATTGAACATTATATTAAAGATTGTGTCATAGATATGTATGATTGAATTTGTGCTCATTCAGTATAGTGTAATGACAGACTGAATGACTTTAAAACAGTCCATTTTTTTATAATGAAAAATGTTTTGTTTCCTTGGATCAAAAGGGGGAATTGATAACAACAACAATTAAATAAACGACAACAACAAGAATTCATTGCTATCGATATCAGTTATCTGTGAAATGTTAATTTAAAGATCCATATTGGTATTGACCCAGAATTTTACAATCGGTGCCTCCCCATCAAGTTCAAAGTTCCAGATTCATTTATGTTTTTTACATGTGTACACTCCCTGATCCGTTAGATTAAAAAGCAACAATTAAAAGATGATGATATTACACACAATAAACATTAACGCCTAAATAAAACAGTTAAAAATGCTCTCACATACAGCAGATAGTATACTACATATTGTCCATACTAAAATATGTGTGCATGGTGCTGAAAGGCTGATTAAATAATGGTGTTGAACACGACAGAAAAATAACAAGGCAAAGTAATGTGAGAAAGCCGAGGAAGTAAAAGGGGGAATTTAATAGCAGGGGAAGAAAGAAATTTAAGAAGCGAGGGAAACGGAGACAGAAGAAAGCTGAGTGCTAATAAGCGCTGTATGGGGTGAAAAAGAGGCCAAAAACTTGTTTATTGTCATGGTGGAAAGATGAAAGTAAAGGGAGAAGCCTCTGTATTTTCTTTTTGTCTGAATGTGTGGAAAAATACTGAATGTGTAAGTGTGTGCATTTGTGACAGTGTAAAAACTTTACGCCACAATGAATAAAACATGAACCAGAACCACATGAAACATCTGGTATTGTTGTTTGTACAGTATCTCTGCTGCTATGTTTGATAAAGTAACTTGATATGTTCATTGATATCACATGGCTGTATGCATGCTTTGGTGAGTAACCAGTTATCAGCTTAAGTGGTTTACTATAGAGACATTAACCAAGCACACAGTAATACAAGTCAGTCTGGATACTAGAATACAACTGGACCAAAGCATGGCTTACATATTCTCTGCTGCGCCTGGTGACGAGGACAAAACAGTGAGGCAACGTGGACCTTTGTCCTTTAAAACATGCCATCACTCTTGTCACAAATGGGCCCTCAGGAAACATGCCCGCTAATTTGAGTCTCAATCCACTGAAGAAGCACAGGGTTATATTGAGCATGTATATGTGTGAGTATGTGTGTACTGTGTGTGTGTGGTCAAAAGAGAAGGAGGGAGACAGATGGGTCACACAGTGTTCTCTCTGTGGGTTTGGAGCTGGAACATGGCTAATTACATCTTAATTAAAAATGACCTGTCTGTCCCCGTGCCTCTTTGCCCATGAATGACACATGTGTGCTTGTGTATTAAGTGTAAGACAGACAGAAATAGAGAGTGAGACCTGGGCTGTAGGTGTGTCAATAGAAAAGGGTACAAGGGGGTTCTGGTGCAGCAATGCAAACATACTGGATATGTGTATTTAATGGGTCTATGGTGTCTTTACTGTCCCATGAGCTCAGTCCTGATGTGTTGTGGTGTGTCACACTGTACATTGAGGTTTGTCCCAGTCCTCTCAATTAATCCACCCCCTTGTTTTAGAATTGCTCTCCATTGGAAGGGTTGCTCTAAGACAGTATATCTCGAGCACAGGCACTTGTGCTGTAGGGCGTACTTCTACAGCTGGCAGGGAATTAGTGGATAGACTGTGGAGTAACTCAACTAATTTGAAAAAATATTACATTATGTTATTATTTATAAAAAAAAAAAACTTTATATATATACATATATATATATAAATAAAAGACAGAAGCTCTAAACACTACAAGTTGAGAGTGCGTGAAAACTTATTAGGGAGAAAGTAGAGGAGTAAAAGTAATGGGTAAATGGATAATGGATACATGTACCTTTTACCAATAGTTCTAAAATTAATGGACAACTTACATTAGCTTAAAGAAACTGATAAATAGCTGAAATATATATATATATATATATATATATATATATATATATATGCATATATATATTCAGATAAAGATTATGAATAAACAGTTGAAATAGCTAAAAATAATGGATAAACGGTTGAACTAGGTAGGTGAAGGTAATACATTTTTAAAATAGCTAAAAGGTATGAAATAATATCTGAAATAGTAATGGATAAACAGTTGAAAAAGTTAGCTAAAGGTAATGGATAAACTAATGAAATAATTAGCTAAAAGTTATGGATTAATAGTTGAAATAGTTAGCTAAAGACAATGGATATACTACTGAAATATAGTTCGCTGAAAGTAATGGATTAACAGTTGAAAAAGTTAGCTATGGGTAAAGGATAAACTTATGAAATAGCTAAAACTAATTGATAAACTATTGGAATAGTTAGCTAAAGGTTGCGGTTAAACAGTTGAAATAGTTAGCCAAAGGTAAAGGATAAACAGTTGAAATAGTTAGGTAAAGGTAATGGATAAACTATTGAAATATAGTTAGCTTAAACTAATGGATAAACTATTGAAATAGTTAGGTAAAGGTAATGGATAAACTATTGAAATATAGTTGGCTTAAACTAATGGATAATCTATTGAAATATTTAGCTAAAGGTAATGGATAAACTATTGAAATATAGTTATCTTAAACTAAAGGATAAACTATTGAAATAGTTAGCTAAAGGTAATGGATAAACTATTGAAATATAGTTATCTTAAACTAATGGATAAACTATTGAAATAGCTAGGTAAAGGTAATGGATAAATAGTTGAAATAGTTAGCTAATGGTAAAAGAGAAACTATTGAATCGGGTAGCTAAAAGTTATGGATTAATAGTTGAAATAGTTAGTGAAAGGTAATGGATTAGCTGTTGAAAGATAGTTAAAAGTAAATAAATGGTTAGCTAAAGGTAATGGATAAACGAGCGAAATAGTTAGCTAAAGGTAATGGATAAACTATTGAAATAATTAACTAAAAGTTACTGATTAACAGTTGAAACAATTAGCTAAAGTTAATGGATAAACAGTTGAAATAGTTCTTTAAAAGTAACGGATTAACACGTGCAATAGTTGGTGAGAGATAAGCGGTTAAAATGAATGGCTAAATAGTTGAAAATAGTTAGCTAGAAGCAATGGGTAAGCTTTTGAAATACTGTAAGCTTTAAGTAATGGAGAAATGGTTTAAATAAAATGGCGTCTGTGAAGGGGCACCTGATTTATCCGACAAGGGAGAATAAATGACAAATAGGGTTGGGAACTACTGACCCTAAGACACATCTCATAACTTAACTCATCTGAACTGACATACAAACATAAAACTACAGAGTATAAATAAAACCAAACTTTTTTTACTGGACCTCTTTATTGCACAAGCTGTGATTGATTTGTGATGCAACTGCAAAACCTCTGTCACCAGTCATTTGACATCAGCTCAGTGTGCTTGCATGCAAACCCATACAGATACACAGACACACAGACACACACACGGAGGACTGACCATTGTTGGAGCGTAGTGATCTGGCGGAGATGCCGTTCGTCCCTATAGGATGATGAACTCCGGTTCCATCCACCATTCCCGCCTCCCCTGGCTGCTTCATAAGCTCTGTCAGAGTCCTGGAGGGAGGAAGAAAAACATACACACTTTATTTAATCCCCCTGCATAAAAAGAGTACTGAAGAGTAAACAAAAATCAAAAGTGTCCGGACAAAGAGAAAGAGAAAAGAGAGTGTTAGGTAAATGAGAGATCTCGTGAGACAAAGAGGACTGAAGGGAGAGTTGGAGAGATGTGACAGGAAAGAGTTGGGACAGTTAGAAAGATGATAAAAGAAAGAAAAGAGAAACACATGTTCATGTGGACAAAATATGAAAATCCATTATTAAAAGTATCCAAACAGCCTTTATGTTAATAGCTCTACCTGAGGATAAAGACACGTTTGAAACAGAGTGTTCATGTCTATAAAAACAAACCTAAACAGCAAATGCTCAGAATTAAATTCAAGAAAGTGGAATCGAGGATGAAAAGGATGAGTCTCTGGATGTTTGCCAACTGGGAGCATCAATCATTTATTAAAAAAAAATGAAATAAAAAAACCTTCCCCTCTTGCCATCTTTTATTGTTTGATGCCTTTGAACAAGTTCTGATGCCTTCTCAAAACTGGAACACGGGCAGGAAACAGCCTTCCAACATGCAGATTTAACTCTTTGAGAGCACACAGAACCTGCAGTTGTAAACAAGGACTTCTTCTGGGTTTTAAATCAGACTGAAGGTAGCTGATTTAAATTTAAGTGAAAGCATTTTCTAATCTGTGCAAGATGAAAGAGGAAAAGGTGTTTTTATGCCTTCATGCTGGTGATAGCTGTGGCCACAGGCATTTCTCAGGTTGTCTGTCAGCCTGTCCTTTGCATTCTTGTGACCATTATATCTCAAGAACTCCTTGAGGGAGTTTCTTCAAATTTGGCACAAATGTTCAGCTGGGTATAGACTCATTAGTCTTTGGTGGTCTTTGGTGGTCAAGGTCACCATGACCTCTTCTGTCTCATTCTCATGAATGTGATAACCTGAGAATTCCTAAGGGGAATTTTATTCGGCACAAACATCTACTTTGGCTCAAGGATGAAATGATTAAAATTTAGTGGTCTACGGTCAAGGTCACCATGAACTTGCATCAATGTCAGTCTTGTGCAGGGGATATCTCCAGAACGTCTTTAGGGAATTTCTTCAAATATGGAACAAACATTCTCTTTAAGTCAAGGATGAACTGTTTAGAATTTGGTGGTCAAAGGTCAATGTCACTGTGGCCTCGTCTGTTGCATTTTTAGGATGCAGTATCTCAAGAGCACCTTGTGGGAGTTTTTTTAAATTTGGCACAAATGTCCACTTGGACATTACGATAAACGAATTAGTTTTGGGTCACCATGGCCACTTCTGTCTCATTCTCATAAATGCAATATCTTGAGAACTCCTTAAGGGATTTATTTTTTCAAATATGCCACAAACGTCCACTTGGGGCTCAAGTATGAGCTAATTAGATTTTAGTGTACAAATGTCAAAGTCACTGTGACCTTGCACCCATCTCAGTGACAAATTTGGCACAAACATTCACTTCAAGGAGGGACTGATTAGAATTTGGTAGTCAAAGCTCAAATGAAAGGTCACTGTAACCTCGTCCATCGCATTCTTGTGAACACAGTATCTCAAGAACACCTTGAGGGAATTTCTTAAATTTGGCACCAACATCCACCTTGAATCAAGGATGAACTGATTAGAATTTGGTGGTCAAAGGTCAAAGTCAGCGTGACCTTGCATCCATCTCAGTCTCATGAACAGGATATCTCCAGAACATCTTGAGAGAATTTCTTCGAAACTGGAATAAAGATTCACTTTGAGTCAAGGATGAACTGATTAGAATTTGGTGGTCTAAGGTCAAATGTCAAGGTCACTGTGACCTCCTCTGTCACATTCGTGTGATGGATGTAAACCATACTTGCAACTTGACAGGTTCTTGGAGGCATACAACTATTGGGCCATAATTCTACAGTAGATTATACGAGTGGTGGTTTCACATTACGCCAATAATGCTGATTTGTCAAATGTGTCTCATTCAAAGCTGCATCACTGTTATATGTGTGACTGCAGTTTAATTACTCCAGTAAACAACCCTGGTGAAAACCAAAGGATGTTATTTTCCCCTTTAGATTGTCAGCAACCAAATTTTCTCCTGACACTCTTTGTTTTTTAATAATGTAATAAAAAATAAATCAACCCGTCTGTTCATCTGAAAAGTTCTATTCTATTTCCAGCTCTTTGACCTCTTTAATTGGTTTTATAAACTTTCCAGTATTTGCTCACATTAACAAGGACTGAAAACAAGAGAACGCTCAACATCAACATGCCGCCGTTGACAAGGAAATTATAGCGACACAGTCAACAAATCAGCTGTGACCAGAGAGCTGCTATCAAGAGACCCATAAATATTTCCTCACTGTTAATCTCACTGTTGAAACCCTTAACACAGCCTTCTAAAATGCAGCAGAGCAATTGTCTTTTTATTAGCCTGCTGTGAAATGATTGCCTGTGGTCATGGGAGCAGTAAGCATCAAAACATGAACACATGCACTATATAATGCAATTCAACGCAGTAGACTTGCAATACGTGCTAAGTATAGGTAGCATTCTGAAGGTCATTATGCTTCTTTTGTGTGTGTGTGTGTGTGTGTAATTTGTGCCCAAATAAAGAGATAAAATAGCATGAAAACTAAATGGAAATTTGTTTACTTCAGGTCATGATATACAATATCATATTGACATATTCCCATGCCTGTGACTACATCATAGCATTACAAATAATATCACGGTATAACATGTAATTAATCAAAGGGGCACGTCAGCAATTTTACACATGAAAATCAGTTTACCCATCATATTAGGATTATGAATCAAACCATGAAAACAGTTGTAAAGTGTGTTCTTTGGCTCGGTTTAAGCTTGTACACTGGACCGGACCCGCAAAACCGGAAGTGGACCCAACTCTACTGGGTAGCCTTGTACTGAATTGATCAACCTCTTTTCCATATAAAGCCTAGACTGATATTTATGGAGGAAAAGGAAGGTATCTGCCAGCTCTGAATAGCTGTTCCTCGTTACATGACATGCAAGCATGCTGCTGTGTTCCAAAAGTTGACCTTTGTTCATCTAAGAGCGCAGCCGTCATGCCGTGCTTAGGAATGCTTGCATGCGCGACAGTGTTGCTCTCACTTTCCAGCACGCCTTCTGTTCATCCACACTGAAAACAAAGGATTTAAGGGCACAAAAACTGCAGCATTTGTGTGGGGCCCTAAAGCTGTTGAGAGACTTGTGTAACTGCACAGTTCAGCACCAAATCAGAAGTATCAGGCAGAAAAAAATCTAAAATTAGATTGGCATTTCTTTCCTCTCCCTTGACACTTTTCTCACAGCTAAGGTGCCATTAAGCAATCCTCAGCTGCTCCAGTGGAGCTGCACAGCAACCAGCAGTTGTCTGTGGTTGTACTGGCCAGCTCCCTGGTGTGAATGTGAAAAATGCCCCACTCAGCAAAACCCTCCCCTGGATAAATTAACATCAGGGAAAAAGTTTGTTTGATATTACGCCCTTGCTGAGATGACAAGTCAGCTCTTATGGTACATGTTGGGTAAATATTCGCCATTCATATATATATATATATATATATATATATTTGTAATTGAATATTATGCTTAAAACTCAGGATGCACCGATTGTGAGATTCTGGGCTGATACCGACAGCAATGTTTAAAAAAACAATTTGACAAATGGCCAATACAGATTTTTGTTGTTGTTGTTGTTGTTGTTGTTTAATTTGTTTTTGATGTCATTTAATAATTATGATATAATAATAATATTTATTTGTATAGCACTTATCTAAACGAGGTTACAAAGTGCACAGAACAAAAGGAAATAAAACAATCCACAATTTCTAAGCAACAATTTGTCCCAGTTAAAATACGAGCTGCAGCACTCTGTACTAGCTAAAGCCGAGCTACTGAAAATCTACTGAGGCATGTAAACAGTGCATTACAGTAGTTGAGATGCAAAAATACAAACACATGATGATTTGATTTGGATAATAATAATAATAGGTGGAAGTAGCAGGATTTAATGAGATTAATGACGTGGTTCAAAGTACAATTGAGAATCAAAAGTGATGCCTAAATTTCACACTGTAGATTTTTATATTAGTTGCCAGAGGACCAATAAAGAGTTCTAATTTGCTTTCTAATTTCTAATTTGCTCGGTGATCAGGGCCAAAGATTATTACTTCTGTCTTGTCTGAGTTTAGCTGCAGAAAATTACAAGCCATCCAGTTTTTAACAGCAGTGAAGCACTCCATTGAAGTGCTCAGACAGTTGACATAATGCGTCCTAATGGAAGCATATGAAGTGAAAACAAAATAGGACCAAGAATAGATCCCTGTGGCACCCCACACGTCAGCGGAGCTGAAGATGAAACAAAATAACCAAAGGACACAGAAAAGTCTCCACCTGAGAGATATGATTCAAACCATTTAAGAGCAGTTCCAGATATAACTACACACCGATTTAGTCTATTGATGAGAATGTTATCAATGATAGTGTCAAACGCCGTAAAATAGAACATTCCCAAGCATCCCCCTTTTATGTCAGGGGAACAAAGTAATAATTAATATATAAATAACTGAACTGAAGACATTTTGTCTTTCATTATCCTACCTTTGATCATACACATTTATGAAACAACCTTTAAAATAAGCTTCTTTTACATGGAAAATGTTTTTTTTTTTTGTTTTTTTTAAATAACTGCTGTACAAGTCTTTTTACTATATATATCAGAATTGCCTCTCTAATAGCCTATCTATTTTATTTTGCTGTGAAAATATCAACATATTTCTCCTTCAGACAACAGTATTTATTCAAGTTTCTTGCCAAAATTTACATTTATAGACTAGATTTGAACACATCAAGCAAATATTATAATTAACCATCGCCCAATGCTCATACTTTGAGTAGAGCGTAAACGCATCATAGTATAACTCAGTGCAACCTCTATAAACAATCCTGGCCACCAGCTGTTAACCACTAACTTTAAGTAGCTCTCCTCCTGCACGTCATCTGATGTGTCAATAGTGAATATACTGCATCCTTTAGTCCCGAAAGCATTCCAGGGAAGATCTCTGTTCGACCCAAACATGTTTTCTATCATGTTTATCAAAGTATACCAATGGGACAACGTGATGATGTTAGTGCTGACAACAGAAAAACATCAGCAGTCAACAAGGCGAATATTGGCCGGATAAATCGATGCATCGCTACTTAAAACCACAGCATGACAGGTTTGATAGATACAATGAAACTTTGATGATTTCCATGGGGAAATTGGTGCATTGACTGACATTCAAGGACAATAAATATCCTAAAAAATATGTCCTCATGCTGGATAGCGTGCAGTATGTGCCACAGAGACACATATTGTACCCACACATGCATCTCAATTGCCCTTTACATTTTCTGCTTGCTCGCCATTCCATTTTCTCTCCCTCATCTCATTAATATCCGTCCACTTCTATTCCATTACTTCATTTGTCTTCCACTCTTCCCCTCCCTCTCGTATTCTCAATGGTAATAAAGCGAGCTGTATCTCTGTCACTCTCTCGTCTCCCCGCCTGCTCGCTCCCTTGCTTTCGTCCCCTCCAGAATGCTTAAGAGCGTTATTGTTGAGTACTTGTTGTTCTCTACACCCTCTATCTCCCTGGAAACATCTCCTCTTTTCTTTCTCTCCTCTTCTAATCCCGTCTGTCTTATCTTCTCAACTTTCTGCGTCTGACTCCACCCCCCCCCCTCCCGTTATCTCTCCCCCCCACTTCGTCTTTTTCTTCACTACGAGCCTTTTTATCTCTCCCTGTATCGCTTCCTCAACCCTCCACCTCTCTTTCCTCTTCTCTCAGCCCTCTGATTCTGCCTCTCATGCACTCTCACATCGTTGTGTCTGGTCCGTCTCACCCTTTGGCCCAATTTCTGTTTTCTTCCTCTTCTTTCTCTCCTTCATCCCCTTCAGTATTCTCAGCCCTTCCTCCCTCGTTTCTCTTCCCCACCCCGAGGAAACTGTCACATAAACTATTCTAACTTGCAATATTAGCACTCTTGAAATGATACAGAGTGATATGAGGACATCAGAGCGCCCTATTGGCACACACACAAACACAATCCATAAATGACTCCGGAAAATAATAAATGATGAAGTTATGACATACATTTACCAACAGCTTTCACCTCCAACAGCTTTTCACCTCATCTTTCTGACAAATGGCAAATCTGCACCGCTTAAGTTGTGGAGGAATTCAAATGCTGCGTAAACCCCAGATCAGAATAGCATCCACCCAGTCTATATGCCGAGGGATATCTGGCTCTTTCATGATAAGGGTGGAAGCTCTAAGTGTTGACATGCAGCACTTCAAACAACACACACTTTGAGCGCAGATATGAAGGAGGATAGAAGATGCTGTAGGCCCACACATGACACACATACACACCACATGCCTTCTTTATTCTGCAGGCACTTTAATTCAAATGCTGTCTCTTCTCCCGAAAAGCTGGGTTATAAAACGTTGATGGGTTAAACCAGTGTTCTCTGTGAGAGGTGTCAAGTCTTTGCAAAACCACTGGAATTGAAACTATACTCATATTATTAAGCTGATGTTACTTGAATTTTTGGTACGATTAATGGGTCATTTTTTTCACATAACTAGAAATGTGTACTGAGCACAGGGCAGATCTCTACAGGTGGACATCCGGGATGATCGCAGCCACGTTTTAGAAGCACCCCAGAAGCTAATAAATATACACACCTTGTCTATTTTTGACAAAGCCACGGCGCGTTGCAGAGAGCAGATCAAGCTTTCCTGCTAACAGGCAGTGGATTTGTGTTTCCTAGGATAGTGAAGACACGACCTGCTCTCTCCCTCTGATTGCAGGGCTTCACACACATTCTTTTATTCACGGTGGGCCGCCATGATCTAAAATCCCTCCAAAATCCCACATTAAGACACCAAGACCTTGAGGAACGACACAAATAAATCCATGGCATCAAAAACGTATGACATCTGGAGATTTCTTTTGGTGATTGGATGGCGAGCACTTTTGTTCTGTGAACTCTCGAGAAACCCCCATGTTGTCACTAAACCTATAAAAGCAATACATCCTCTGAATACCCAAGGTCCCTAGTTTGTGGTTGTAAAGTTTCACGAGGCTGTGATTATCCTATAGGTCTGTAGGTCTGTTTCAAAACAATGGTCTCACTATAATGAAATGGCTGCTATGGGGACTGACATCATCACACATGAATAAAACTGAGCTCACTGAATCCACAAGAGTCTCAGCTTTCCAGCCAGACCCAAATTATGCAATTGCAAGACAGCCGGAAATAACACAAGGGGAGACTCGTGGGTACCCATAGAACGCATTTCCATTCAGATATCTTGAAATGAAAGGTCAAGGGATCCCTGTGAAAATGGCCATGCCAGTTTTTAGGTCACAGTTGCAGTTTACCTGTTCTGCTGCCTGTGAATCCCTGTGCTGTGGATTACCTCGTCGCATGGCTACACATTCTGCCTCTGAGTGTGGGCCATGGCATCTGCTCATCATCACCGCTGCTTCCCCGATTCCTCTCCAGTTCCGGCCAACTTGCACTCCGTTTGTGTGCGTCCAGCGTACACCAGAGACTCTCCTGCTCTGTGCCTTAGCTACTGGACTAAACCTGTGTTGCAAGTGGCTTCATTAGAGACTATTACGAACTTCTGTTTGTGGTGCTGCTATTGGGTTCTTAACATACCTGTGACATTTTCCATTCACCAAAATGTTGCATAGCCCCCATCCTCAGAAGGTAGCATGACATGTCTTCAGGTCCTAGTTTCATATGATACTAGTATCATCACTCTAGCTTTGA
Source organism: Epinephelus moara (assembly GCF_006386435.1). Lineage (NCBI taxonomy): Eukaryota > Metazoa > Chordata > Actinopteri > Perciformes > Serranidae > Epinephelus > Epinephelus moara. The sequence continues at coordinate 34,820,282 of NC_065523.1, read as the reverse complement.
AACTGTCAGCTAGGATCGTTGGCAGTCCAGCGGGTCTCAGAGGGTTAAAGAAATGTCACCTGCTGCGTACTCTCCATACAGTCTACTTACTTTGTTTACTGAGACCATCTTTGTCACTTTTACAGTACACAGACGAGGGCTATTTTGTTTAAGTTGTGCCAACTTTCTTCATATGGAAAAATGCCTATTGTTAAATTTTATGGAGTGTTGTTTTCTAGATTGAATATTGTTAATCAATCTTATGAGCTTTGCATCCACACAAAGCCCGATGAGCTTAATTTCCTGTTAAATTACTAAAATATTGATTTTCCCTGTTATGCAAGACAGGATTTGAATTGAATAATGAATAAAAGCTGATGTACAGAGACTCTACTTTTCAAAACTCATAAACAAAAATGATTCAGCCCAAGGCTGTAAATACAGTATCTGCCACAGAGGGTTTCTATCCCGTGTGGTTTGATGAAACTTCTGGAAAACTCCACAGAAACATCTCCAGGCAGCCTGACGGGCTTAAAGCACCACATGCTCAGCTTTGTCCCGGCTGAGGCTTGCTAAATATTGCAGAATAAGAAAACACAAAACACTACAAGCTACTCCCCAAAATTTGATTTGAGAAAACATATAAACTTCAGAAACCGAGCAGCCGCGGAGCTGTTCAAACCGATAACAGTGACACATCTAAAGTCCTTATGAGCCGACTGACGGAGCACCAGTATGTTTTCCAGTGAAGCAGTTTAATATGTGTGGTAATTGCTTCAAATGGAGACAGCCGTCTACCATTGTGGAATCTTTGCGCAATTACTGATCATTCAGACGTTCATAGGAAAAACGATTAGCCTCTGAAAACTGCGCTGATATTCACGCAGCATGAAGCTTCTCAGGGGTGAAACATGTGGCACTTGATTAGACTCTGACAGCTCAACACTGTCTTTATTAATTTCTCTCCTCTTACTTTAACACGGCTAAAGCAGAGGAGTGAGATAAAGCTGCTCAAACTGCCTTTTTATTTGCATCTATTTAAATATATCTTACTGGAGGAAAGGAAGATTTTATATGAGGAGTAAAGACACACATTATTAAAGGTTATCAAAAGTATCAGGGGATATTCAGGCAGTATAAGCTGCTCAGGAGCCAAATAAATAGAACATCTTTTAGGTCCAAGTGGAAGAAATAAATGATGACCTGTGATACGTTAAAAGTAAAGATTTATTTATTGACTGATTTGTATTAATAAGACTAAGAATCTACAGCCATGGTAGTTGTTCTGCACTCACACAGCAGAGATACATGGTACTATCAGAACACTGATGAGGAAATTGTTGATGTAAAGCAGCTCTGATTTTTACTCTGATTACCATCATAGTTTATCTTGTTAGCACCCTGACTTTACAGGGTGTCAGGTATATCAAACACTTAAATTTGATGCTCTTGAAGACCATTTTAAGATAATTTCTAGCCCCCTTTGAGATCGATTTTTTGGGACAAATCATCTTTTTTCTTATTCAAGCATTGCAGGTATGATAAATATATATGTAGTCCCGTGCAGAGGTTGGTTTTATGCAGGAATATGGTTATTAGAGTGAATTAGTTAAGTGCAAGTATAAAATAAAAAGACATTATTGTAGTATATCATAGTTTTAAAGATTTGTAGTTAGAAATGTGGACTTTTTAAGCTGGCAAAAAGAAATTCAGAAAGTCAAATTAAAAACTATTTCAGGCGTTTTAAGACCTAATATTCATAAATTGAATTTAAGACATTTAAAGACTGCATTAGCACTAAACACACAGTGCAGCTGAGGTTGATGGAATTGTCTATTTCCATTAAAGGTACAGTGTGTAACATTTAAGGGATTTAGTGGCCTCTAGTGGTGAGGGCTTCAGATTGCAACCAGCTGAAACTTCTCCCATTGGAATTCTGTCAGTGTTCTTTGTTCAGGAGGTTTTTACCAGGAGTTGAATCATCCACAGAGGTCTCCTCCTCTCCAAAACAAACAACCCAGTGATCAAAAACCGGTAAAAACACTAAACAATGCATTTTCACGTTAAAAATGCAAAAACAAGAATGGCGCTATCTAGAGCCAGTATTTGGTTTGTCTGTTCTGAGCTACTGTAGAAGCATGGCGGTGCAACATGGCCACCTCGAGCACAAGGACCTGCTCCCTATGTACAAATAAACAGCTCATTCTAAGGTAACAAAGACACAACAATTCTTATTTTAAGGGGATTATACAATAAAGTAAACATACTTTTACAGACATTTCACTCAAGCTAACCAGCTCAACCTCATGGTGGCGCTAAAGGGAAAAGTCAGAGGATCTTCAGTGTCAGTGAATTTTATCTTCTGGGCACTATAAATGTTACGAAATGTCATGGCAGTTCATACAGGTCCAGTGTGTAGGATGAAGGGGGACATATTGGCAGAAACTGACCATAATATAATAAGTACGTTTCCTTTAGTGTAAAATCATCTGAAAAGAAGAGTCATTGTGTTTTCATTACCTCAGAATCAACCGTTTACATCTAAATATGGAACGAGTCCTTGCTCACTGAGATCTCCATGTTGCACCGCCATATTTCCACAGTTGCCCAGAGCAGACAAACCAAACACTGGCTCTTTTGCATTTTTGCGCTTTCATATTGGCTGTTGTTAGGAGCCCCTTCGCAGCAAGCAGCATCAGAAAATCACAGATTTTTTTTTTTAATGTGAAACTGCTTTATTCAGTATTTCTCTTCAGATAACTGGGCTCCCGGTAAAAACCTCTCGAGTGTCTCTAAGTTATCAGAGAAAAACGATGAGCGGGCATTAGCAGGTGCCGAGCTAGCGACGAGCCAAACATCATCTGAGAAACACAGATTTGTAACCCTAAACTGCTTTATGCAGCGTTTGTGCCAGTTTAAATCACCTGGTCCATTTGTTTTGGAGAGGAAGAGACCACGGCAGGTTATGCAACTCCTGGTAAAAACCTCCTGATCATCTGGAGCAGAAAAATAATGAGCAGAGGAACACTGATTTCTTTAAATGTGAAACTGCTTCATTCAGTGTTTTTACTGGTTTTAATCGGAGAGGAAGAGATCCACAGATAATTTGGCTCCTGGTAAAAACTTCCTAAACAATGAACACTGGAGAAATTTTAACAGGGAGAAGTTTCAGCTGATTGCAGTCTGCTAGACACCATTAAATCTTACACACTGTTTCTTTAAATAGTAGTTTCTTGATAGAAGTCTGGATCGAAGTGGTCGGCTGATCATCCCACAGGTCGCTGTTTGCAGAGCCATACACAGCAGACTATAATATACATGTACACTCAGCTTATTAGTCACTGTACACTGAAACTAATTCAGTCTTACACAACAGACTATTAAAAAACTGATAATTCAGTCTGTATAATGTGTTAAGTGTGTGTTAAACTGCTTCATTAAAAACGTTTTTCTTGGAATAAATAATGGAGCACATTTATATTTAATTGTCTCACAGGAACATGTTATCCATTTCCTCTACTGTAAATATAAATGTGCCGTGAACACTGTGCTCCAGCAGAGCAGCTCGGCCACAGGCTAACTTTACGAGCTCATGCGAGCACTCATTGCTTTGTTGTTGTGACATGAAAACTCAAAAGAGTGATTAAGAGTCCGGCGTGATTAAGCCACTTGTTTGCTCACTCCCTCAGCAGCATGCAAATCTGCAAAAGCAATGTCAACTGAGCGAGTGGATTGTAACAGAATTTAATTTGCAAGTATTAAAGGAAACACACATTTTGTGATGTTTGGCCCAAACCCATTTTGCTACACCGCACAACTCCCGGGGAGAGAAGAAGAGAGGGCAACTGTTTATTTCATGGTCAAATTGCAAATCAATGCGGTCAAACACTGTGGAACCAAATCACTTGCAACCATACAGTCTGTGATTGTTAGTGTATCACAACCTTGCAGTGGCCCCAGTCTTGGTTGTATAACTAAATGTGCACTATTGCTTTCAATTGTCAAAGCGTGTTTCGTGCTAAAAATAAAGTGAGAAAAACACCCCACGGTCATGTAATAAGACATTCAGTATTGTTCCGCGCACAAACACACACTGGCGCACACAAACACATTCACTCCCCTGGGTCTATAACACAGCATTTTGTAGCTGAATCACTCTTCACTGTCACAGCAGGTTAGTTTATATTACAAGGCCCCCCCACAGATGATGCCGGGGCCCTGTAACCTAGCATGGGAGCGAGCATGGAGATACAAGCCTGCTGTTTTCAAACACGGATGGTGTATAATTGTTTGGGATGCTGCTCGCCACCTACAGTTGTGCCACCTGATCAACCTACACAAACACAGATCATGCTCACACACTCGCACATGCACCACAAACAGGAGCTTTACACACACACACACACACACACACACACAGCTGCCGGTGTCCTACCTACAGTTGTGCCTAGGGGGAGTTAATTGATGCCACACAGGAGTGACTCACCCTTTAATTCTCATGGGTGGTAATTTAGAGAGGTTACAGTGGGAGGGAAGTGCATGTTTGTGAGTGAGTGAGTGAGTGTGTGTGTGTGTGTGTGTGTGTGGTTACCAATAATTTCACAAAAAATCCTCCGGGGCAGGGAAAGGGAATTTTAAAAAATGAGCAAGCTACAGTGGGAGGATGTATGCGAGTTTATGACCATGCGGGGGCCGCTTTCTCACCGTCCTGTCTCTCATATTTCACTATTAATTAGAAATGTGAGGCCCCAAAACACAAAACAAATACACAACACAAAAAACAGCCTTCTTCATTATGACCAAATGATCTGATTTTCCACCTACTTGTTGAATATTACGTACTGCACTTGAGTGTTTTGTTTTTAAACTTCACTCGTAATACGATTAAGTGGGATTTCTCATTCTCCTTCATGTTGGTTGCAATGAGCACTTCTGCTTTTTTGATTTTGAAGTGTTTGATTGTTATGTAAATTAAGTTGAAGTTTATAGTTGTTTTTTTGCCAAAAGTGTTGCCTCATTTGAACTGGAATGCCAAATGAAGCCCTTGTAGGTGTGAGGAGAAGGCAGAAAGAGACATACACACGTAGCATCATGGGTGGATTACTGAACAGGATACCAGGTATAAGCCAAAGAGCCCCAAGTGTCAGGGACCCCGCTGGTGTTAACTTACAGATCATCACTCAAATGAACACAAACCAACCAGGAAGAGACTCAAAATGACCACAAAGAGAAAAAAAGACAACAAAGAGATGCAAGATAACTGCAAAAAGAGACAAATTACTTCAAAGAGACAGAAAGTAACTATAAAAGGGGAAAACAACCACAAAGAGACACAAAACGAAAATGACACAAAATTACTACACAAGAGCAAAACAGCCACAAGAGACACATAATGGCTCCAAAGACACAACAAATGACGACGAAAGAAAAAAGAAAGACCTCAAAAAAGACACAAAACGACTTCAAAGAGACCCAAAAAGACAAAAAGATATAAAAAATGAAAAGGACACAAAAGACACAAAATTACCTTGGCGACACAAAATTACTTCTAAAGGGGGAAAATAACCACAAAGAGTCACAAAATGGCTACAAAGAAACAACAAATGACTACGAAAGAAAAAAGAAAGACCTCAAAAAAGACACAAAATGATTTCAAAGTGACACAAAAACACCACACAGGTGTACAAAAGGAACTGCACAAAGACATAAAACCACTATACAGAGACACAAAACAACCAAAAAAAAGACACAAAATTACCTTGATGGCACAAAATTATTACAAAATGGGGGGAAACACCCACAAAGAGACAGAAAGAGCCACAAAATGACCAAGAAAGAAAGAAAATGACCTCAAAGAGATACACAATGATATACAGACCCACAAAACAGTCATGAAAGACACTAAATGACAAAAAACAAACTCCCCAAAAAAAACTTTGAAGCGACATTAAACTAAATAAACAAATTAAAGAAACACAAAACAACCAAAAAAGGTACAAAATGACCACAAAGAGATGCAAAAGAAATGCAAAAAGACACAAATATACTTCAAATAAACAGAAAATAACTATAAAAGGTGAAAAAAAGACCACAAATAGACACAAAACCACTAAAAAAAAGACAAAAAAAAAAACCTCAGACACAAAGTTACTGCAAAAAGCGGAAAAAACAATCACAGAGACACAAGATGACTACAAAAGGGGAAAAGCACTCATAAAGAGACACAAAACGACCAAAAAAATACACAGAATTACCTCAGAGACACAAAGTTGATGCAAAAAGGTGCATAACAACCACAGAGACACACAATGACAACAAAGAATCACAAAAAGACCAAAAAAGATATAGAATTACTTCAGAGACACAAAATAAAGATAAAAGGAACCACAAAGAGACACAAAATGAAAAACGATGAGATGCAAAGGAACTTGAAAAGGACCACAAGGAGACACAAAATAGCTCAAAAAAGGACAAAATGGCCTCAGAGACACAAAATTTAAAGGGCCAAAATAACTACAGAGACATGACTACATTTTTGGAAAATGAGTTGCAAAGACACAAAACCACTTCAAAGAGACATAACATAACTACAAAAGGGCAACCACGAATAGGCACAAAGACAAAAAAAGCAAAAAACAAAACATGAAATTTCCTCAGAGACACAAAGTTACTGCAAAAAGGGGCCAAATAACCACAACGAGACACAAAATTACTACAAAGAGACATCAAATAATTAACAAAGGGGAGAGCAACCATCAAGAGGCACAAAACGACCAACAAATACACCAAATTACCTCAGAGACACAAATTTACTACAAAGAAAAACACATTTGCCTAGAAGACACAAAATGTCCAAAAAAGGCAGAAATTTACCACAAAGAGACACAAAACAAAAAGAAAAGAAATGAACCCACCACAAAGTCTGTTTGTCATGCTCCTACGTTGGAGAGGTGGTGGGGTCTTTTGCATATCAGCACCCAGGGGCCCATTGTCTCATAATGTGTAGCATAGTGTATGTTTGTATGTTTATCTGTTTATCTGTTTCTTCTCTCACTCCGTCTCTGTCTTCTGATGTTATGAATTGAGCCAACACATGAGGTCTTTCCATCAGTAATTCACTGCACTTTATCCCACCACTGCTGTCAGCGAGGATACACACACACATTTACACAAGGCCAGATTCCCACACACACACTGACAGTAGGCTAAATGGACACTGTAGTGGCACAAGTGGTAGCATGCATTATCTCAAAGGGGGTCGGAAACACCAGTTCCTCTGACACACAAACATTTGCATACACGTACGTGCGTGCGTGCACAAATGCACACAGCAGGACACGCAGATATGTTGTAGCTGCCAGATAGTGCACCCTTGTAGGCTTGGTACAGAGCCTGGATCTGTCTCCCACCCTGCTATATTCCTATTAGAGCTGACAGCTGCCAAATAATGTCCCTTGGCATGGCTGAGCGCCTGCCATGCCAGGGCCGGTTTGTGTTCATGCATAGTCACAATCCACTTACATGAGTGTGTGTTCAACCTCACGTAGGAAGAGTTTGATTGTAAAACAAAATGATGCCTTAATATTCACAAATACAGATATACCACCTTAAATATGTGTTAAGGCCTTTAGGATTACTAATCATTTCAATATTGCATTTAAAATGTGTTTACTGCCCTGCTACCATCGTTTGTCGGAAACTAGGACAGAGAAAGGCTGTTGTTGTTGTTTAATTTTGTTTACAGAAGATCTTTACAATCAGCACAGTTTCAAGGTGGAAACCCAAAATTATTGCTACCAATTTAGTATCTGCCCAAATGCCTCCCCTTCTGTTCCTGAGATATGACGTTCAATCATGGCTACAAAAGTGTTTTATGCAGAATATTATGATGTCACAGTGGAGCTGACCTTTGACCCTTCGGATATAAACTATCACCACTTCATCATTATATCCTAGTAGACATTTGTGTTAAGTTTTATCCTAATTAGCCAAAGGATTCTTGAGTTATAGCTAAAAACATGTTTTGTGAGGTCACAGTGACCTTGACCTTTGACTGTCGACCACCAAATTGACCATGTAATCGATTTACTCTTCAGTCAAAACAGTTGTTTGTGTCAAAGTACCTCAAGGTGTTCTGGAGATATCACATTCAAAAGAATAAGAGGGATGCAAGGTCACAGTGACCTTGACCTTTGACTGCCGACCACCAAATCGACCATGTATATGATTTATTTCTCAGTCAAAATGGATGTTTATGTCAAAGTCCCTTAAGGTGTTCTGGAGATATGGCATTCAAAAGAGAGTCCCTTAAGGTGTTCTGGAGATATGGCATTCAAAAGAGTAAGAGGGATGCAAGGTCGCAGTAACCTTGACCTTTGACCACCAAAATCTAATCAGTTGATCTTTGAGTTCAAGTGAACCTTTGTGCTAAATTAGAAAAAAACCCTCTGGGAGTTCTGGAGATATTGCGCTCAGAGGAATGGGACTGACAGTTGGACAGACAACCCAAAAACATAATGCCTACGGATATCGCCAGCAGGTCCACCAACAGGGGGTCTCAAAGGGTATAGATGACCCCAGCCCGAGGCCAAGGGGGGGGTCCGTGAAAAGGTCTATGGTTGACCTTTAAATGGGATCAAGTGCAATATAGTGAATAAATCCTGCTGCATGGGTTCAGTTTTAAAGCTGGTATCATATTGAACTAGAGGCCCTAAAGCATCCATCGGTACCAAACATGTTGTGCTATCTTGTCAGAAAGGGGGCGAAATAATACCGCAAAATTACGTGAAACTTTGGCAAGAGGAAAAGAAACGTATTTTTCAAAATGGTGTATATAAATATTTCTGCATACTGGGGTCCCTGAACAGTCCTGGAATAGTAAAACTGGGTAAAACTGGAAATCTGAGAGTTGACAACCATATACCCTTCACGATTCAGGTAGGCCTCAAGATTTAATGAATAAATGATGAAAAAATATTAGGCCTTTTCGTTCACTCGTGATTTGTTGTCATGATTTAATACCTTGCAGTAATTGTTTGATTTGACTTTTCTCTAATCATTCATTGAAGGGCACTTTTTCAGTCCAGGACACATGTGACGACCTCTGCTTTCGAAAATAAAAGGTCTTAACCCAGAGTAGATACAAAATACATGTAATCAATTGGGTTTTATTTACAGGAAGTAAAACATTTTGTATAGTGGTATGTACAGTGATTCACTGCTGAAAACAAGACTAAAATGTCTTTCGTTTTATGATGTGTTTATGTATGGATGCTCCTTTTGCTTTAATTTATGTGAAGCACACTGAATTGCCCGTGTGCAAAATATGTCCTCAAGGACTCAAAGCGTTCTATACTAAAGCTGATTTTAACTTTAATGTTCACAAGATCTAATAAAGCGTCACTTAGTGTTGCCAATCGTTGGTGCTCCTCTCATCTCCATTTCAATATCTCTGAAAATGTAACAGTAACGACAATAAAGATTCCGGATGTGTTCGATCCACAAGATTCTGCATTGATTTACGTATACACCCGCATGCCTGGATTGAGCAGTAAAACAAAATATAAAACAAATTCAAAGCCAGCATGCTGGAAGCCGCATGAACCAGTTGCTGGCAGGATCTCAGCGCCGAGGCTGTAGTGTTGCTAAAGATGATGATGTCACAGAAAATACCATATGTCAACCTCTGAGTCACTGCCTGCACTCATTATTTTTGGGCCGCCTTTATTTTAGACACAACAAAACACACACACACACACACACACATGCGCGCGCACATACAAAGATTCACTCTCCTCAAGGGATTTGTTCTCAAACATTCATCAGCATGACGCACACATAACCCACGCATGAATACACCTACACTCAGACACACATTCGTCAGCAGAATATCTATCATCCTGTGAAGCCTTTGACAGTATTGATGATATACAGGTACTCAGTATGCTATAATCTCACCGTCATCCATCATTACACCGAGATAGACAGGATGATATTGATCTGTTTTATCAGATATCTATCACTGTCGAAACCATACATTAGGAAAGCCTGTAGGAGAAGTCATTATAGGCGTCCATTGAATACAGTGGATTTTATGCAACTTTACACTCTACAATTATTTAAACCAGCATGTGGCTGATTTGAGTTGTTTTCTTTTGTCTATTCAACTTGAGGCTTTTTACTGAACTGCAGTCTGCACTCCATAGCAGCGAGCAAGCATCTGGGCATCGGCCAGTGGCAAACAAGAGACTGACTGGAATTGGCCGTTATCATGTTTACAGAAGGTTGGAAAATAAGTTACAGCCATGTTTGGAACATCGTCACTCTCTGCAGGCTCCACAAGACTGTGTAGCTAAGCTGAAAACACACCAGCACCACCAAGGCATGTCATGTGACACATCAACTTCCACCCCTGGCACACACCAGACGCTTCACACTGCTGCTTGTTTACAGACGACCACACAAAGCTATTACTACTTTTACAGAAAGATCTGCCCCACTTCCACCTCTGCGTTAGCTTAAAATGTGTGGACAGCCGCTAATTAGACTTGATCTCCAGAGCTGTGACTCGCCATTTAGCCATTGTCTTTATAATGACGGGATTGTGGACGGGATTAGCTCAGGATATTTCTCGACAATGAGTGTCTCGTCATCCAGTCTTGATCTCGTCACACACGAGACAGCAACAGCTACAGAGTTCTTTTTATACATTAATGGTGTGGAGAGGAGTTGAGCTGCCGTAGGAACTGCTACGGGAGCTGGTATATACATTCATGGAGCGAGTGGGGGGGAAATGCCTTTAATTCGAAGGGTGGCTAAACTGGAGATAGGTCAGTGGCAAAAAATGCCGCAGGGTGGCGCATCCTAAAGCACCGATGCGCGTCTAGCTGCTACCGCTGTGGGGTTGTACATTAAAAACAATAAGGGCGTATTTTTTGATGCGCAGCATTCGCCATACTGTTGTGTCGTTTGCGAACGAATCGTTCAAAAGAACAAATCTGTTAAGTGAACATACTGAACTGAATCACTTCCGGAACTGATTCGTTCATTTCTCAGTTCAGTTGAGCTGAGCAGCGAGCCTGCAGGCCGGGAGTCGAACTGCCGATTCGGTCCGTGCGAACGATGAATCACTCGTGAGTCAACCAGGGTGCAGGGAGGGACTGCCTACCACGTGACGAATCACTCGGTGAACGAATCACTCGATGAACGACGTAACCCCGATCCCTGAGTGATTCAAATCATTTCTTCTCAGCGACACACTTTCATAGGGACCGTCTCCAAGCTAACAGCTAATGTAGCCAGGAGTCAAGCCACATGAACACAATCACACACCTCCCCATTGTTTTAACAGACTTAGTTTCCAGATAAACAAACTTAAAACGTTAGGCTGGCCAGTAATGAGACTCACCGGTGCAGGGCAGACGCAGCAGCAGCTCAACTGTGTATCAGTTCAGTGAGTCAGACTACGCAGTGCTCCTCCCGCCAAGCACTGAACGATTCAGTGAATGAATCTTTTGAACAAATCTTTTTAATGAACTGATTCTGGTGATTCAGTAACATCTAAAGAACTGCTTTGCCCATCACTAATTCGCCACCAGTGTGTTTTGGCCTTTACCATGTACACATTACTTTATCAGATGACACTAAGAAGCAACCCCCCTCCTGCCCGCCCTACTCAGTGTTTCGCCACCTCAACTGTCATTCTTGTCCCCCTGGATTTTCCCCCTGATGCCGCCAAGCGCCATTAAACTATAACAGCGACTGGCTGCGTAACATGTCCACGTTAACGGATGGCTTTTTTTGTCAGTGTCTGATGCTGCAACTTCAGAGTGAGACCGGGTTGCCCTGCTAGAGGCAATCGAGAAAGGTGGGGAAGGTCTCAGTTTTTGTGTTACATTACAACCTGTTCTCCATTTGACAATAAAAAACGATTAATACATGTGTAAAGTTACAATCAGAACTTTTAATATTTAGGGCATTTATGTCATAAAGCTTCTTCTGATTGTTGAAGAGTTTCCCACAGTTCATGGTGTGTTCACAGACTGTAACTTGGATGAACCTTATTGCAGGGATGGATGTAACAGTACAGTCACCCTAACATTTGATTCATCCAGTGCAGTCAACATCCCAGCCATCCATCCATTTGACATGAACAATGAGATCAATTCACCCTTTTATGCCTTTTATGGATGGACCCACTTGGGCCCAGCACACAACCTGTACAGGTCATGTACTGCAAATATGTCACGGTCATGGCAGCATTGATGAATTAGTAATACCACTGCACTCTATCATCAGAGCACTATGACAGGCTCCAGTAAATGTTGTTAGCGGTGTGCATACTGCAGAGTTAAGTGACCTTGGATTATGACCGCAGGCCCGAATGCATGGCGTGGTCAGTGTGATGGTCATTCCCCCTGGGAGCGGTTTGCTCGGTTCAGGAAGGTGAGACACACAGAGGCTCACACAATTCAAAAACACAACAGGATGGATGAATGAATCGTAACTGCTCATTTTGGATGCGGTTTATGTGAGCACTGAGATGTGGCAGCTCTGCATCTCCCAGATGGGTGCTATTTGTGGTTAAGGGGATGCAGCTGGTCATGTGAACTATCAATGGACATGCACACAGCTTGATTAGACACTCAGGAATGCCTGATGCATGAGAACATATCTACCGATTCCCATTTCACATCAAGTTAGTGTCACATCATGTCAGAATTATCATTCAATAACCCTTTATGTGTTCTTTTTGTCATTGACGGGAACTAAAAATTGATACATATTGTTCCTAATCAATATGTGACCATTAAAGACTCTTAGAAACTCTATCAATAACACTCTCATGTCACTCTCGTGTGCTAAATTTGAAGCCAGCAGCACGACAGCTTAGCTTAGCTTAGCTTAAAGACTGGGAATGTGGGTAAACATCTGGCCTTACTCCATCCAAACAGAACATGAAATACAACTACCAGTCACCCTGAGGCAGAGTCTTGCACAGGTCAAGATACCCTCCAAATCCAGCACCTCACGCTGATAACTGCACTTTGCCTGAGTTAACTGAGTGAATAGTATTTCAATCAAGGTTTGTTTTCATTGTCTGTACATCTGTGGTGTGGATAAGGCTACATTAATATAAAAATCTTGCTGGGACGTAGCATGTGTAGTTGCCGTCGGTTCCGCATCACTGTTTCTCTCTCTCACTGAGCTGAAATCAGTATTTGACTTTACTGTCATTTATGGCGTGTGGTGTTTTGCTGCGAACGAGGCTCTGTCCCTGCTCTTACACACACACACACAAACACACACACACACAGGAGTTCAGCAGAGTGGAGGAGAAAAGGAGAGCGGAGAGTTGAAGATGGCTGCACTCTGTGTGTCTCTGCATGAAAGCGTCATGAGTAAAACCACCTGTGTGACTAGTGTTGTGTCGTTTGCGAACGAAGCGTTCAAAAGAATGAATCTGTTGAGTGAACGTTCTGAACTGAATCACTTCCGGAACTGATTCATTCATTGCTCAGATCAGTTGAGCTCAGCAGCGAGCGTGCAGGCCGGGAGTGAAACTGCTGATTCGGGTCCGTGCGAACGATGAATCACTCGCGAGTCGCAAGGCAGCCAGGGTGCAGGAAGGGACTGCCTCCCGCGTGACGAATCACTCGGTGAACGAATCACTCGGTGAACAACGTAAATCATTTCTTCTCAGCGACACACTTTCATAGGGACCGTTTTCTCCAAGCTAACGGCTAATGTAGCCAGGAGTCAAGCCACATGAACACAATCACACACCTCCCCATTGTTTTAACAGACTTAGTTTCCAGATAAACAAACTTAAAACGTTATGCTGGCCAGTAACGAGACTCACCAGTGCAGGGCAGACGCAGCAGCACTGAACGATTCAGTGAACAAATCTTTTGAATGAATCTTTTTAATGAACTGATTCTAGTGATTCAGTAACATCTAAAGAACTGCTTTGCCCATCACTACTCCACAGTATGAACAGTGGTTACATGAGCCTCAAAACCAGCCACAACTCAGCCCTGAGCAGAGTGACCGTCCTCTACTGACCAATCAGACTGCAGTGTTCACAGCTCCACCTTTTAGTACCAGATCTGTGTGCTAGGTACGCCAACAGAGGGGGGACCAAACATGGGGACGCTAAGGAACGGTTCCATTGGTACCATCCATAACTGAATTGTATTGTACCGTACTGCTCGGTGGAAACGGGCCTCGCTCAATATACTCAATCCCAATTAAAAAATGCCTCATCACTAGAGCTGCTCACCTAAGTTTAGCAGTTTAGATAACACACTCAACTTTCCTGCTGTTGTTACAGGCGAGAACTAAACACACACTTTGGCCTGGCGGGGGTTCCCGTCAGGCCTGCACAACTGATAGGGGAAACACTGTGTGCTATCGTTTCTCTCTTGTTGCCCTTAATCTCCAAAGACTGCATCAACCTTGTCTGATCGCTGTAGCTGTATTGTTCACACAGTTAAAACAAAACAAACTCAGTGCTAATCTGTTTGACGCACGACAATAAACTTGATGCAATGCAATGTAACGCAACAGAAAGCAACACTATAAAAAGCTTTGCAATGCAGCGCAACACAAGTGGGAGCCAGGAGTCAACCTGTGTTTAGCTCATAACACGCATTCGCTCATGCACAGATATTCCCTTCACACTGGATTCAGCTCAAAGTTCAGACTCACGAATCAGAGCTATGTGCAATTTGTAGTTTGTAACACACACACACACACACACACACACACACACACACACACACACACGTATACACACAAACAGAAAGTGCAAGGACACTCTGACGATGCGGTATAATATACTAATGGATAAGCAAGTCTCACAGCCAATACCTGCTCCTCGTTTGTCATGAAATCAAACACACCTCCAGCACACTCACACACATGTACAGTAAGTCTGATCTTGGCGTCTTCCCTTCACATGACTGAGTGCCTACCTACAGGGTGGGTCACATCAATGACTCTAATCTATCAACCTGTCTGACTTGACTGCTTCTAATTCCATCCACACACATCTCTCTCCCTTTATTTCTCTTTCTCTCTGTCTCCGTACCTCCTCTCCGTTCTTTCTTTCAACCTCTGTCTTCTTCTGAATCATCTTTTATACATCAATTTCTCCTCAGAAGTGGTCCACTTCACTTGTGCCACTTTCACTTTTGAACTCTGCCTGCATTCATCCTCTGAACTATTCTTTCTCTCTTTGTACTTGGCAGGTTCCCTTTGCCTTTTTTTCCTCTCTCTTGCCTCTTATTGTGAAAGTTAAGAAGCCATTCTGAACAATTTAACAAACTTTTACTTACCCAGGAAAAGACTTGTGTTTGCTCTTGCCTTGCTCTTTTAAGATCAGTTTGCCTCACTTGTCCTGGTTTTGAAAATAGCTGCATATTTGAATGGACACAAACGAAACAAAAATGCACATTGATTGTACCCTGGAAATCCAGAGTTCTCGCGAGAGCACAATTTGAATTTGCTCAGCGAGTCACTCTGGCAGTCAGTAATGATGCTCATTACCTATGCCCATGAAACCGAGCTGCACCAATCACATCGGTGTATCTGATATAGGCGGGCCAGAGGCGAGCTAAACAGATGGCGACAGTGCTGCGACGACGAAGTCCGGAATCAGTCAGTAAACACTGCAAGATGGAACAGAAGACGGCGCTCGAGTCTTTCCTTTGCAAGAAGGACGTTTTTGCTGTTTTGCCGACCGGATACGGCAAGAGTCTAATCTACCAGTTAGCTCCACTGGTAGCTAAGTTCTGGATACGTCACCCTGTGTATTGTTCTGATTGGTCGTAGTGTTATCCAATTGTGTGCAGTGATATTTTCAAATGCATGCTTGGTGCCACCCCTCGAGTTGGGCCATTTGCATTACTCATAGCCAGACCCTAAATCTTTCTAGATTTGGGTCTGGATTTCCAGGCTACATTGATTGAGCATGTGCTGAACATTTTGTAGCCTCCATTGGAAGAAGCAAGTCACCGCCCAAGCGTCGGATTCCCACGACTTCAGTGTGAGATCGGGTTGTCAATGGGGCAACCAAAGGAAAAAGCTCTATTGTATTTCACATCATCCTGCTTTTTTTTCTTAACAACTGATCTGTTTCTAAGTCCTACCCCTGGATGCAGACTGGCCAATCATAACGTAGCATCAGGATGGCTCAGACCAGGGTCCGACAGCAACACAGCTGTGCTCCGTTGACTCTAATGCAGTCGTGTCAGATTTGCTTCACTTTCAGGCTGGTGTTGTGGATGTGGAGCTAAATGTTGTACCTGGGGCACGTCATGTATTAATGATACTCGTTACCTGGAGAGGTTGGAAAAAGATAAACGTTTCTTCCCTGTTCCAAAACCAAAATCAAACCCTGAAAAGTGTAGGGTTAGCTAGCTAGCTACTGAAG
>NC_065523.1:34784218-34803831 GCF_006386435.1 Epinephelus moara | reverse complement strand
CCTGTTGTTGCTGCTGAGTCAGTTTGACATCCTGGATATATCCTTCAAACACAGACTGTAGACCCCTCTGTCTGCTTCTCTCTGACATCACTCTCATTTCTCCAAAAGTATGATTCTTCAGGGAGTGCAGTTAGTTACAGTGTGGGCTCCATGCTTACTGCGACAGCTTGTCTGACTATCACAAAGGGGCGGGGCTTAGCGAAAGGTAGTTAGTTATCAGTTAATGGGTGTCGGGCTACTGGAAGGAAAATTAACAAAAAAACTGACATCCCTGTTTCCACCACTTGTCTTCCCGTGTCTTCTCTGCTTCCTGCTTTTTCTCTTTTGCACTACTCACTTAATATATATGCCTTCAGCAGACAATAACAATGATTCACCTTGACTTTAATGTTCTTATATTACATGTTTCTCATTTAAAAAAATTGCTGATAAAACATTCAGTCAATTCCCTTGTCCACAATGGCACGTTCTGACAAACAGCCGTTCTCGGGGAAGAGGAGAGGGGCATGGAGAGAGGGAGGCAGGGAGAGATTAATGGAGTGATGGTATAAAAAATTAACTTGCTCAGTCCACTCTTTTGATAAAATACCAATTAACCAATCTTTTTCACCAGTTAATCTCGATCCCTTCCTTTCCCAAGCTTTCTCTTTTGCTCACATTCACTCCCTCCCTCACTTTTCTGCCTATGCTTGTTTTCTTCTGTACTCTGCCTGTTTCTCTTTTTAATGGCTCTCTAACTCTGACCACTATCTCCCCGTCCCTCTATTTCTCACAGTTACTTTATGTCTATCCCTCTTTCCTCATCTCCCACATTCTCCCATTCTCTATTTTTTATTTTTTTTTGTCTCTTCTTATCTCCGCTGCCTCCTGACTCTCTTTCTGTCTCTGTCTCGGTCTCTCTCACTCGTCCTCTCTGTTACGTGTGCTGTTTAGCTGCGCTTAGCTTCACCTGTCAGCTTGGATCAGGGCTGTGGAGCAGCAACATGACAAACTGCCCTCTGATTCACTTACACACACACACAGACACACACATATATAAGCGCACACACTTGTAGCGTCTTCTCACAACCCCCCCTCCATCCCTTTTTCTCTATCTCTGTGTCTTTCACTGGGTTACTGCTTTGAGTTGACGCAGGCGTAGCTTCAGCTTGGCGTTACACACAGCCCTGTCTTTGTACTAATATTTTTAAAGGAATGCAGTGTGAGGTTTTTTTTTGCTAATTGGCCTATTGGTCAACACAATGAGATGTGAAAACCAAAATGTGCTTCTTAATGGAGTGCACTCACTGTTGGTGACAGTAGGTCACTGCAGCGTCAACAGATTAATAGCTTAACAGTTAATTATCTCAAATGATACGTGGCTGATTCTGCATGTTCTGCTGAAATTCTTTAGAGCACAATAATGGATTTTTTTCCAAAATCCAATATGCTGATATTTTCCAAATCATTTAGCAATTGCCTATACCGATATATGCAGACATTTTTTTTCCTTCTTCTCTTTTCATGATGGCCCAGTGGCAGTTGCAGACTGGTGTTGAGGGTTCGAATCTCAGCCCTTCTGTGCAGAGTTTGCATGTTCTCCCTGTGTCAGCGTGGGTTTCCTCCAGGTGCTCCAGCTTCCTCCCACAGTCCAAAGACATGCAGGTTAACTGGTGACTCTAAATTGTCCGTAGGTGTGAATGTGAGACAACCCCTAACAGGATAAGTGGTAAGGGAAAATGAATGAATAAATGCCAAAATCCACTATGCTGATATTTTCCAAATCATTTAGCAATTGCCTGTATCAATATATGCACAGATTTTTTTCCACCCAACTGCAAAGAACATCATGTTTCTCCGATAGTGGAATTAATATATTATTATACCCACTCTTATGATGGCCCACTGGCAGTTCTAGATATGAGATACAAGGTGTTTCAAAATGTCCACGTTCACTGTGCAAAATAGGAAAACTAACCAATGCCAATATCTTATTTTAAAGACTTTATCTGCTGATACTCATGACATGCTGTTATAATCGAGCGCTCTTAATGGAGATAAGAATCAAGAACTGGTTTCACTTGAGAACCACTTCCAAATTGTCTGATCCATGATAATCGAATGCCTCTGAGCTTATTAGTTCCGTTCATAGATGCTGACATGTTTTTCTGACAGTTGTACATTGCTAAACAATCACGTCAAACTCCTGCGTCTATGCCGCTGGAAAGAACAAGAAGAACTCATGGCTGACAACAAGATACGATCAATAACCTGGCTTCATTTCATTAAGGGCCTGTTTATACGGCTCCGTATATTTCTGAAAACGGGTATTTATCTTTGCGTTTGCACCTATCATTTACACATGACCGGCGTTTTTCTCGATGAAAACGGAGATTTTCAAAAACCGATACGATACCGAAATCGATGACATTGCAACCCAGTTCGTGCCCATTAGGCGCCAAGGATCCACAACAACAATGGCGGATATATGCCGGGTTGTTTACGTTTTGTTCGCACTTTTGGGACTACTTACGAGCTTACAAATGAACTTAGCGCTGCTGCATCAACATCACCGCTACATCTGCGAACAAAGATGTCTGCTGTGCCCAATATTAGTAAGTGCATAGCAGCTAAATATGCTACATAAGGTTAAAATGCAGTTTATCATTGTTTTTATAGCGCCAAGAGGAAAACAAATCACTGTGCATGTGCAGAACGCTCTTCTATGGTGTTTGACATATGGTGTATCGCCACCTACTGGCCTGGCATGCTAACTGCAGCAAAATATGGTGTATCGCCACCTACTGGCCTGGCATGCTAACTGCAGCAAAAAGATGCCGTTTTGGCGTTTTCATGTTTTTGTGTAAATAGGGATATCGTTTTCACAACTGATCGTGTAAACCCGGAATTGTTTTTTATACAGGATAAATAAAAACCTGTCTCCATTTGTAAAACAGTGCTGCCTGTAACATCAGTAAATGATCATTTCAGCTAAGGGTGAAAACACCAGAAGTATGCTGAAACATCTCTCCACACAACAGGGTTGTAAATTCCAGGAATACCGTGTATTTAACACTATACGCGCAAATGTCACTGCTTCCCAACCGAGCAGCACGTCCTCTACCGAGGGTAAATATCCTCCTGTAATAATATTAGTGCCAGGCTGGCAAGATCAGCAGATTTTTTTCTTTGACTAAGAAAATGTACATGAAAACAAATGCTCTTGTTTTCTCTAATTTCATCTATGTTCAGCCTCAGATAGTCAAACCTGTGTTGGCCTACACAGAAAACTGATCAGGAATCAATAAGGGAATCGATAAATAATCGGACCGATAAGCAGAATCTTTAATGGCATTGGCATCAATAAAATCTTTCCAATTCCCATCCCTAATCCCTGTTAACATGATTTAAAGATAGGATAAATCGCTGCATGAGAGAAGAAGAGACTAGATTTGCTGTGTGAGGATCTCTACTCAGCCTGTATGTGACCAAATATCTCAACGTTAGGTTAAAGACTCCAGATTTAATCAGTAAGTGTGCATTTAAAACTTGGGTTGTAAATAGTGTCTAATGAAAAGTGCTCCCCGTGCATCATGGGACATGTAGGGAAAGGGGGGTTGGCACATACTAGAAATAAAAGTCATTGATTGATTGATTGATTTTGAGTTTTTCATCTGTCTCTCGCAAGTTACTGTAACATAATGTCAGTGCATTACTTAAACCATTAGCAACACAGACACACACTGTTGTTGACCAGACTAATGTGAAGCAATGTGCATGTGTGTTTATGTAAAAAACAACACATGCATGATGTCCTCAGGCCTCAGAGGCTCAGAGGTCATCCTCTGCTACGGGCTGATCTGTGAAGCTCATCATACGTAGTGAAAAGCCTCCATGTATGAGCAGCAGTTTGGTTTATATAATGTATGTCTTTACAGCTACACACACACACACACACACACACACACACACACACACAGCAGACCACACCACACATTTCCCCATTTTAGAGCTGAAAAGATTGTGTACTGTGGAAAATTGCGTGGAAGCTGATCAGCTTATTCAACCACTGCAAAACATGCAAAATGCTCCAAATGCAGAGTGGACTTCTGCTTCATTTGCTGAAATATAAAAACACAAACGTGTCTCCTTCCAGTGCATTGACTCTGTTCTGGAGCCGTTTGTGTGTTTTACAGTCCGACACACCGTCACACAGATGGCTTTAACAATATATTAATTTAGAAGCTTTTTAATCACTCATCTTCTGCTCGCTCCTCCCTGCAGCAGACACTGAAGTCTACAAAATAATTCTCAGGTCTTTAAAGTCCTCACTCAATTGTTAGACTGATGACTCTTCACAGTATTCATGATGTCGCTGGCATAGACAAACTGAGCAACCCTCTCTCATGGAAAAGGGTCCGGCAGACATATATATAGGAAGAAAGAGCATTGATTGGTTGTCTCAGAAAGGTTCCTGTAGCTCTCACAGAGAGGCAGAGCCATAAATCTACTTAATGGCTGGAGATATTAGCATGAGCTAAGCTGGTGGGATAGTCATCAGTTAGAGGGAAGAGGAAGGCTGAGATGGATGGAGGGAGACAGACAGACAGACGACAAGAGGACGGGAACAGCAGACAGTGGTTTATTATTTGTTGAGTGGTTATATGAATGGCTGCACACGTACAGATAAAGGTACACAGGCGGTGGTGTCCACGGACATACAAGCACAGCCTGAAAGAGTTGAAAATGTTGCCCTGCCACCAAAATCCAAAATACAGGGTTGTTTTTACTCCAAGAGACTCCCCGCCTTTCACCTACAAGTCCAAATATTTGATGATACATAGCATTCATTTATTAACTATCACAGGGCTGACACATAGAGACAGACAACCATTCACACTCACATTCACACCTACGGACAATTTAGAGTCACCAATTAACCTGCATGTCTTTGAACTGTGGGAGGAACCTGGAGCACCTGGAGGAAGCCCACACTGACACAGGGAGAACATGCAAACTCCACACAGAAGGGCTCCCCCTAACCTGGATTTCGAACTTTGAACCTTCTTACTGTGAGGCGACAATGCTAAACAATATGCTAACAATATATAGTATGCCATGAGTATTCTAGTCTCACATTAAGGGTGCTCTCAACCCTCCTAAGAGTGGTCTCCTTTGGTCTGAATCAGGGACTCATGTTGTTCCAAAGTTGTATANCTGTAACATGCTCATGTTTAACCCAAACAATGTGTCATGTGACTGCAGTTGGTTCAGATCCAGGTCGGAACACGTTCTCACCACAAATAAACCACACCAGAGTTAATTTGTAACCAGACTGAGACCACCTCTTCAAGAAGGTCTGGGACCACAATGTCCAAAAAATATTGCTTTTACTATTAAGAGCCACTTGAAATTGTTCATCACATTTTTCAATTTTATTTCAAAGCTCCAGTAGGCAACATTGTTTTGGTATAATTGAGTAAAAATGTTATAATATCCTCTAAGCATAATGTAAATCAAGTGGTCTGAGACGAACAATAGGTTTCTGCACCTCACCATGGCTCTGTGTTCAGCCTCTAAAGAATCAGTATCGTGCCGATGTGCATCAACCAATCAAAGGTCAGCTCAGACCACTGCGTTCCTATTGGCTGTTCTACTGCATATGCGCGTTCCCGTGCCGCCGGCAGAAGGGGAGAGCAAGCGGCAATGGCACCAGGTAAAACAGCTATTCCAGCATTGGCTACAACCGCCTACACGGCTAAACAACCCAAGAAAAGCAAGACAGAACTCGGTTCCCCGGAGCCCCAGAGGGAGGGGAAGGGTGAGGTGGGGCCGGGCCCGGCTGGAGGGCGCCAAGGTCGGCCGTGGGAGCGGAGCCGAGGGCTCTCCGCGGAGAGGGGGAGCCGAGCCTCGGGAGTATGTGCAGGGCCGCGAGGGAGGGATGGGGAGAGCTGCTGCGCGGTGAGGGACAGCCGAGGCTCCCAGCGAAGGAGAAATAGAACCAAGTAGGATAAAATACTCGCGTGCTCGTCTGGTAGGAGGGGCTCAGGGCGGAGTCGAAGGAAAACTAACTCAGATGAGACTCAAAAATCAACCGTTTTCAGGCTTTCTACCTACTGCAGCTTTAATATTTAAGAGGATTTAGTGGCATCTAGTGGTGAGGATTGCAAAGTGCAACCAGCTGAAACTTCTCCCAGTGAGAAATCCTTCAGTGTTCACTGTTTGAGATGGTTTTACTGGGAGCTGAATCATCCACAGAGGTCTCTTCTTCTCCAAAACAAACAGAGCCAGTGAAAACACTGAATTAAACAGTTTCACATTACAAATCAGTGTTTCTCCTACGCTGTGTGGCATGTCAGAGACAGGCCACTAACCCAGCACTTGCTAATCCTGACTCATCTTTTTCCTCTGATAACTGAGGATCCAGGCATTCAGAAGGTTTTTACCACGAGCTGAATTATCTGCAGGGGTCTCTTTCTCTCCAAAAACAAACAGCTAACAACACTGAATAATAAAGCAGCTACTTTTCTTGGCACGTAACCAACAGAAACAGAGAAAACACAGAAACAGTGGAACAGCATGAAACCAACCACAGACTGTGTGTGTTTGTGTGTGTACACAGTTACATGCTAGGTGTGTCTTGGTGCTTGTAATATACGTGTTACCTTGCACTCTACAGTAAATGACACACTGACTAAACACGGAGTCTTTTTGAAGTAGCTTGGTGCTGCAGGATACATAGCACACACACTCAGCTCATGCATGTTTGAGAGAAGGAGCGAGAGATGACAGAGAGATCAGGTGGCGGTCGACTGAAGTGGTGAACTACATTTAAACAGCCAAAGCACAATGCTAATGCAAAGTGCGGAGGAAAACTACACACTCCTGTGTCATCATGCAGTAAAACAAAAGTTTCTTCCTGTTGACGATTTGTGTTCTTCGCGCGACGCCGGCTGCTTTGCTATGTTTCACTCTCAGAGGTGTTAGAGGGCTGACAACAGGGCGGAAGTGCTTTTTGAAAGTGACTCTTTTTTTTTTTTTTTTTAACCATCACCCGCGGCCGGAGATGGAGGAAAGAGGAGGGAAGGGAAGAAGACATGTCAGTGAGCAAAAGACAGGCAGGGTGGGGGGGTGACAGCTGTAGCCCAAAAAGCCATTTCAGTTGGGTTGTGCGATGTCAGAGCTCTGCAATGACAAACTGCCTTCACTGTCATAATGATAAGGTTCAACCAACCACTTTATATATACTGATACAATAGAAATGTTTTTCCAGCAGTGTTATTTTTTTCTAGATTTCATTTCAGGATGTCTGATTTCCCTGTGAACTGAGAAAGAGGCAGGAATGAGCATAACCGAAAACTGCACTTCATAGTTTTCAGTCGCAGTGTGATTTTCGTGCCTTCTGCCTTATCTACGGCCACATCCAGACGCAGAGTCTTCTCCGTACCCTACACTGTAGCCTGACATGCTTCTCCTCAGAAATTTGACTACAGGTCACAGTGACGCAGACATCCTGTCTGTTTCTTTAAGCTGAAACCATTTCCCTCAGTGGAAACAAAGCTTTTATTTACTTTAATTTCAGAGATAAGAAACAATAAATTGCTTTTATTTACTTTAATTTCAGAGATAAGAAACAATAAATTGCAAAGACAATAAAGCCTCCACAAAAATAGCATTTCAAGTCTTGTGTGTGATTTATCCTGGCTTCATATGAGCAGAGGAAATCTTCGCTCGTCGCTAGGCTAATGTATATGTAACCCAGCCCATGAGAGATTGCGTCTCTCCACACCCGGAGACTCTGCGTTGTGTTAATGTTGTTGGGAGGGTGCGATGTGAGGGACGAGTCGGACACACGGATGGTCAAGATCGTGGCTGAGACAGCGCAGTTTAATGAGTGTCGATGCTGGCGGCTCCACCTTACAGACCATAAACAAACACTGAGTCAGTTAAGATAAGTCATATAAAAGTAATTGTACAGTATTCAAAATAAAGCACTGTACCCTCACAGCTACTAAACCCCTTAAAACAAGGTTTCAGCTCAAAACACAGAGCATAGGAGAAAACCCACAGGTAGGTAAACAGCAGACAGTACCCGCGGAGCTAGCACACATACAACTAAAAAGCTAGCCGTGATCACGGCCGACGTACTCATATAAAACCAAGTTACAAACTCCTAAAACTTCACCCAGATGGTAAACAAACATCTCAATAAGCACATCATTTAAACAAAACAGCGTATTAACCGTTTATGGTCAAGATGTTGGACTATGATGAGGAGAACTATCTATAGTACTTACCTTACAGACCATAAACAAACACTGAGCCAAAATGGCGACCACGCAGAGCAAATAACTGAAAACACGGTGTCCAGTAAAGGACAAACAGGTAACACCTGAGGGCATAAACAACACAACAGCGCCACTTTCTGACCTATTTAGACCACTGCTTACATCTACAATGTAAAATGCCATAGGCTTGTGCTAATAACTAGGGCTGTAGTCAACCAAAGAAAATCTTGGTCGACTAAAGTCTCACATAATCTTCAACTAATCGATTAGTCGTGGGGAAAAAAAAATCTGTGCGTTATTTTTACTTCTGCGTCTGTGTCACTCTGCAGTTACACCTCCAAAACACTAGTCGGCGGTGGAGGACTGTGTTAAGTGCTGTAAAGTTTAGTTCAAATCAAACTTTATTTATGTAGTTGATTCAAAACTCACATTAAACTCACATTAAACATGGCTTAATAGAGACAATTTCAAACACAAGTATGCAAACTGGCTTCACTATAAATCGCAGAACTTGTCTGGACACATTTTCCCCACCAATACAACATGCTAACGTTATTAGCACAAGTCTATGGCGTTTTACATTGTATAAATTAGCCTAGTGTCTAGCGATCTTTTCCTCTACTCATATAAAGCCAGGGGCAACAGCAACATTTAACAAAGGTAACGGCACATAATTCGTCTCCATTACAACTCACAAGGTTCACTGACAAAACAACTGTCTTATACTAAACACGTTTTCCAATCAAATACAACGTGCTAACGTTATTAGCACAAGCCTATGGCATTTTAAATGGTATACATTAGCCTAGCGATGAGCAGAGATTTCCTCTGCTCATATGAAGAAGAAGGCTACAAATCCCTGAAGGATAAATCACATACACGACTTAAAATACTATTTTAGTGGAAGCTTTACTGTTGTCACAATTTATTGTTTCTTATCTGTCACAGCTAACTTAGCCTGTCCCCCCGTCGCAGGAAATAATGGATTAATCCTGGAAAGCTGTTGATGTAGCATTTTTCTCCTTATGAAAGTAACACAGTGATTATTCGACTAATGAGAATTTGATCAGATGAGAGCATATCGACCAAATAATCGACTAGTCGACCAGGAGACTGCAGCCCTACTAATAACGTTAGCATGTTGTATTTGTTTGAAAACATGTTTAGTATAAGACAGTTGTTTTGTCAGTGAACCTTGTGAGTTGCAATGGAGACGAATTTTGTAACGTTACCTTTGTTAAATGTTGCTGTTGTCCCTGGTTTTATATGAGTAGAGGGAAAAGTCCTCTAGCTGCTAGGCTAATTTATACAATGTAAAATGCCATACGCTTTTGCTAATAACGTTAGCATGTTGTATTTATTTGGAAAATGTGTTAAAAGCTATGTAATGTTAAACTTGCGTATCATAACTAACAGCACAGCAAGGCAAGCTAACCTTAACCTCTAATTACATTTTCACTTGGGCTTCATTTTGGATCCAGTTCTTGCAATAATGATTTAATGTTGGTGTACTCAAATATGGAAATTTCTTAAAATGCTCACCCCTAGTTCAAGAAGAAAAACATATGCATCCCTTTTGCTGCACTTTGATGTTAGAAAAAATAGAAAAAATCTGACTTTGACCCTTTGTTGCACGTCATTCAGCTTTATCTTTCCAATTTGTCTGTCACTTTCCACAGTCAGTGTGTGAAAACAATAAATCAAAAATGCCACAGGGCTGTTTTATTCTCAAATATCCACTTTAGTTCTTGTCATGGCATGGAATATTAAACTCCTGCCACTACAAGTGGCGGATGTATAAGGTGTTTGTCGCTGAATTGAAAGCAGTGAACATCTGGTTTGCCGTCTCCAGCCTTCCTACCACAATATGTATGCAGCATATACAGCCATCCTCCCCTCCCTTAAGATTTATCACAGTCATTTGTACAAAAGTAGGGAGGAGAGGAAGCATGTGGCTGGAATGTAAATGTCCCTTTACATCTCACAGTGGTTCGAACTGATAAACACACCAAATGGAGGGGAGGAGGATATAACGATGGATGAATGGAAGGGGGAATGGGTGGAGGAGGTACAAAAGAAGTGGGCAGAGGAGAAAAGAAGGTTATAAAAGAGAAAATGAGAGGAGAGAAGAAAGAGAGTCATAAGGATGGCGTGGCTGGATGAGAGTCACTGAAAGCCAGGAGCAAAGGACACATGAGGGCTGCCTGCTCATCAAAAATCATGAGAGGAAGAGGTCTCAAGATTTCCTCTCTTTTCTGTCTGCATAAAACTACTCATCGTGTATAAAGACAGATGAAAATAACAACATTTTAGCATACATTCATATAATGAACATGTTTCCAATAGATGAAAATGTGTAAGTTGCTGCAGGTGCTGGGAGAATTTGAACTCTGTCAAGAATAAAAAAAGATGTATCTCTGACTTTGTGTTTGTGGAAGTTAAAAAAAAAAGTTGAGTGATGAGATGAGTGCATCTTTATCATTTTCATCTCCCTGTGTGTTAAATCTGCACAGAAGGAAAATAAAAGATTCCTCAAAAATCCAGCTGGCTGCAAAACACAATATAAAATGTGCAAATATTATGCCAAGTTATCTTGCTTTTACATTGTTATGCATCACTGATCATTTAAATTACGTCTCTTGGGGGGGGCACATGTAATTAAGAGTTGATCTGACCTTTAAATTGGCTCTGAACTTTAATGAGACCCATATGGTGTGAGTATGAAGGAGAAACTGATTAGCCAAAGGTGGAGAGGGAGCACTCTAAAGTGATTCACTAATGTACACTGCTATGTGTTTGCTCCAATGTGCAAATTACAGATATGTTCCATATGCATGTTCTTATGCGGCATATTCTTTTAAATACTTTTCAGCAATGCTGTGGTTAATATGTGGGTAGGTTTAGGCACAAAAACCACATGATTATGTCAAGGAAAAGATAATGTTTTGGCTTAAAATGCCCTGTTTGGGAGCACAACCCCAGCAAGAAAAGCAGAGATGTCTCCGTAAAAAACATCCACCTTTCAGGACACGATACTGGCTGGAAAAGCAGTGACGTCTCAGTGAAAAAACAACCACTCTTCAGGCCAGTATCCATGGAGGAAAAGCAGCAATGTCTAAGGAAAGAGCAACCACATTTCGTGCTACAATCCCTGTTGGAAAAACAGTGATGTCTCAGTGAAAAGAAATATTTTTCGGGCCACTATCCATGATGGAATTGTCGCGATGTCTCGGTAAAAAACAATCGCTTTTCAGGCCACGATCCATGGAGGAAAAGCCGCACTGTTGCAGTAAAAACCAACTGCTTTTTGGGCCACTATCTTGGGAGGAAATGCAGCAATGTTTAAGTAAAAAACAATCACATTTCATACCACTCCCTGCTAGAAAAGCAGTGATGCGTCGGTGAAAAACAATAACTTTTCAGGCCACAGTCCCTGCTGGAAAAGCAGCTATGTTGCACTAAAAAACAACTTCTCTTTGGGCTGCTATTCATGGAGGAGAAGCAGCAATGTCTCAGTAAAAAGCAACCACATTTTGTGCCATAATCCCTGCTGGAAAAGCAGTGATGTCTCAGTAAAAAAAGAAACACATTTTGGGCCAATAACCCAGGAGAAAAATCAGCAATGTCTCAATAAAAAACATCCACTTTTCAAGCCACTACTCATGGAGGAAAAGTAGCAATCTCTAAGTAAAAAGCAACCACATTTTGTGCCACAATCCCTGCTGGAAAAGCAGTAATGTCTTGGTGAAAAAGAAATGCGTTTTGTGCCACTATCCATGGAGGAATAGAAGCAATGTCAGGCTAAATAACAACTGTTTTTTTGGCCACTATCCCAAGAGGAAATGCAGCGATGTCTTGGTGAAAAAAAACAACTGCTTTTTGGGTGACTATTCATGGAGGAGAAGCAGCAATGTGTCACTAAAATGCAACCACATTTCTTGCCACAATCCCTGCTGGAAAATCAGTGATGTCTCAATGTAAAACAATCACTTTTTCGGGCATCCGTCCCAAGAGGAAATGCAGCGATGTCTCAATAAAAACAACTGCTTTGTGGGCCGTTATTCATGGAGAAAAAGCAGCACTGTCTTAGTGGAAAGCAATGGCATATCATGCCACAATCCCTGCTGGAAAAGCAGTGATGTCTTGGTGAAAAACACTTTGTGGGCCATTTTCGACTGAAGAATAGTAGCAATATCGGGCTGAAAAAACATCCACTCTTCAGGCCACTAACCCAAGAGGAAATGCAGTGATGTCTTGGTGAAAAACAACTGCTTTTTGGGCCACGACCAAAGAAGGAAAAGCAGCTATGTTGCACTGGATAACAACTGCTTCTTGGGCCTGAAAAGCAGCTCGGAACACAGGAATGATTCACTAAATGAAAACCAGGATATATTTTGCTGCTGTTGAACAGTAGTCTGCAGTGGTCTGCAACTTGGTACGTGTCTCGACTACGTGACAAGGTGTCCACCATCCCCTCCACCTCCAGGTGACAAAGTTGATAACTCACTTTACAGTTGCTGATATGATACAGTGTGTAACATATTCATGGTTTGCAGAAATGTACAACACCAACATTTTCTTCTGGTGATTGTGCTGTGCAGATATATAGTAGCTGTTTCAGGTAAATGCTGCAATAATATCAGAGAAAATACGTGTCGCAACATTTCTTTATCATTAAGACTTGACACAAAACTAAAATCACACAGTCAGTTTTACGTCTATCTTTTTGTCTTAATGTCTTGGTTCTTGTCTTTCTCTGTCACAGCCAACTCCCACTTTTTCACTTTCTCTTCCATCTGCATATCTTTTGTTTTATCTTCGTGCTCTCCATTTCCCTCTCTAGCTTTCTGTTTCTGTTTTCCCCAAACTCTCCCCCTTGCTCGTCTCTTGTCCTGTGTTATGTAACCATGTTTCTGTGCCTCCATGCTCCACTTTCGTTAGTAATGTAAGGACCGTGTATGGTTAAACAGTGCAGCTCAGCACTGGGTGAAGTGCTGGGTTTATTGGTTATTCGTACTGGCGGTATCCAGTGTTTTTATTCCTACACCGAGGACAAAGCAGGAGCGAACAGCGTGCATGAAGTGACTTTGTTTCCTGGAGCAATAGCTGAACTCTAGAGTGCTTGGTTCACGTCAGCCACTGTAAAACTCCACTGAACAGTCTTAACACAAAGGGCTCTTTTGTTGCCATTATACCTGAGTGGATAGTGTGGTTACCACTGCCAACGTTCCCATAGTCACAGCACTGAATGTCCACAGGGGTATAATGATTAAAAGGATACCAGCATCAGTGCTTTGTGTTTTACTTGCAGTAAATGGAAATTTGAAGGGGCGGATAATAATTAATATTATATTCTCATATTACTAAAACCTGCACGAACTGCAACATAATTAATTTTTTGGGGTCTCTTGGGTGCAGCACAGTGAGCTGTAAACTCAACACTGACCTTATAAAGTTGATATGGCGATCGAGTTACCAAACAACTGCCTATGCAGACATTTAGCAAACATGGAGTAACATTAGCATTAGCTGTTATATCAACTTTATTTGCCATTTTGTGCTTGGCAGCTCAGTGGATTTTATCACCTGCCTATTATGGCTCACAGCGACACATTGAGAGCGGCGTTGCATGAAACCATAACAATTAGCTGAAAGATGCTAAAACGCTCAATTGAGCATGGTAGCATTGTCATTGTGATGATGTTAGCATGCTAACGTTACCATTTAGCTCAAAGCACTGCTTGACAGACTTGCTAACATTATATAATGTTGCATTTGTGTAGGAAGGAACAAGGAAAAATCATGCGAACACCACCAAAAGTCAGTAAAGACTTTGGTACTCAACTTGCAGACTTCAATGGAATATACGCAGAAACATGGCAGACGACAGTAAACGTTGATGCGTATATATTCTTTTGCTCATATATACTTTGTAATATGGTATTTGGTTATAATCGTATAGTCGCTGTCCATGCAGAGTGAACTAGATTAGGAAAGTTCTAACTCTTTGTGATATAAAGCTTCAAACTGTTTTTCAATTTCAATTCAGTTTTATTTATAAAGCCCAATATCTCAAATCACAATTTCCCTCAGAGGCTTTGCAGCAACAACATCCCTCTGTCCTTTGGACCCTCAGAGCGGATAAGGAAAAACTCCCCAAAAAAAACCCTTTAATGGGAAATAAATGGTAGAAACCTCAGGAAGAGCAACTGAGGAGGGATCCCTCTTCCAGGACAGACAGACGTGCAATAGATGTCGTACAGAACAGATCAACATAAATTAACAGTAATCTGTATGACACAATGAGACAGAGAGAGACAGAGATGCTGAGCTATAAAATATAACCTAAGTGCTACATCATAGGCAGCTGGACTTGTATGAGTTTCCTGAAGACATTTCACCCTGTGTGGGGGTGCACTCACCCCCACACAGGGTTTAAATCCTGCGACTTGGCACCAGTCCATTTCCTCTTGGATGAGAGGTGACACGACTTCAAGAAACTCAAGCAAGTCCACTTGCCAGTGATATAGCATTTAGGATTACCATGACCTGGATGACTGTGAGTTTTCACCGACAATTAAATACATCACATCTTCTTTGTGGCATCCATGTTGTTTCCATATTGACAAATTTAAAGCTCATGAACACACCAAAGTCAGAAGAGCAAATTCCCAACTTTAGATATGGGACCATCCAAGGAGCATGTAAAGGCAGCATAAAAAATATGGATAAGAACAGCTTTAAATATACTGCTGTATTAAACCTGAAGTCGCTTTTCATGTTTCTGACTTCAAACTACAATCGAGATACTGAAGTCCAATATTATTTCTTTAACTTAAGCACCTGATTGGTGTAAATTCTTTCAGAAACCTCCTCATGATAACAAATCTGAACACACCGCCAACGTTAGCTGGGCTAGTGGCCCCTCTGCGACATGTTGATCAGCGCAGGAGAAACACTGATTCATAACATAAAACTGCTTCATATGATGTTTTTACCTGTTTTAATCACTGGGTCTGTTTGTTTTGGAGAGGAGGATGCCTCTGCAGATATTTTGGCTCCTGGTAAAAACCAATGAACAATGAAGTAATTCTAACTGGGGGAAGTTTCAGCTGACTGCAGTTTGCAATTTTCACCACTAGATGCCACTAAATTCCCTCAAATCTTACACACTGGACCTTTAAAATGTAGTCTCGCGGTCTGGCTGCGCCGACTCTCACTTTAAGATTGGAGGAAAAAAACGCCCTGGCTTTTTTTATTTCTTTCAACCAATCACAATCGTTCTGGGCAGTGCCAGCAACGGAGCGCTTGCAAAAATATTGCCGGGGGGAACCAGGTTTTGGTGTAACACGCCCACAAAAATATCATCTACAGGACGCGAACCATGGCAGAAAAATGGCTACATCCCTGCAAGATCAAACACCGCAAAAGTTAGCAAAGGACGTGTTGAAAACTGCAACCGGAGGTGGTAGGGCGGGACTTCAGCGGGTGGCTCGTTCCACCCAATGAGAGGCTGATCTTTGCAGCGAACTTCCGCCCACTCAGACTATTTAAAATATGATTTGGCTACAGAAAAATGTGACAAACAATTTCAAATGTCTCAAATAATAAAACAAAAATTTCAGACACTATTTAACCTAGTAGATAACTCTGCTAAATTCTGACTACATGCCTCTAAATCCATTTAAGTCTCACACACTGTTCCTTTAACTAAAGATAGCTTTTTGTCCTTTAAATATATTAGACACTGCAGTGCCCAATCTGAAAAACCTCTCCCTCTCTACTTCCCGATTCTTTTCAAATGGCTTAACACACTGCAGCTTGGTGTGTCCCAGACATGCTTCCTTTTTCAAATGTTGCTCCTAGTGCACCCCTTCTGTCCTTCATGCAGTGTTGGCCTTTTGGATGTTAGCAGGCCACGATCTGCGGTAGAAAGAGCATTTATTTCTCCGTTTGCAACCCTCAGAGCAACCTGCCAGACAGCCTGAGGGTAACAGGGCCTGGCCATGATCTGTTAGAGGGTGGTCTCTCTAATGACTGGGGTCGCCTGTGCAGTCAGCTGTATACGCTACAGCGGGTTCAAGTGTTTCGCTCTGGCATTTATACAAGCACATGCTGTATATGTCTAAAATATAAGGCCACGATATGGTAACAGGGTATGTGCACGGTTGCCGCTTTGTACTACTATTACTGAGCAAAATCAGTGTTGATATATTAACATGAAACCAGAGGGGTGAGGCTGGCTGGAGAGTTTCTGAGGAAGACAACAGAGGAGGGGAGAGGAAAGGAGGAGACAAAGCGTAAAATAAGGAAGGAGGTGATGGATGGAAAAAGAGATGAGTGGAGAGAGGGAGGAGTGGACGGATAAGGTGAGTTGTATTTTGACCATCATGGCTGTCATGTAGAAATGAGAAATCTCAGTTCCCCTGTCATTTTCCGTTGACTCTGTTATTTCACAGCAGCCCGTTGGGAGTATTATATTGTTTTCACTGCGGCTCAAGGACAAGACATCAAAATCTCTTTCCCACTCTTTCTTCTCTCGCTCCCTTGTCCATCCATTTCCCTCGTCCCGCGTCAGTGTTGCATCACACAGACATTTAAAACGTTGATACAGCGTCAGTATAATTAGGACACACATCGACCATTTCGCCGCTGCCAAATGTGCGTATGTGTGAGCACTTGTGCATGACTATTTATGTTCAGACTGATGTCCTTCTTTGACCCTGATGACAAACTTAATGCAAAGATTATGAAGAGCTCTGACTTTTAAAACGTCAAATCTGTTGGTGTCGTGGTCTCACACTTACATGTGGTGTTAGAGGATATTTGCTGCAATTATTACACAACAAAATAACATGATTCACTTGTGCACAAAAAAAAACAATAATTAAGACAGCACTTGGCACAGCGCTGGCATCACTGTGACCAGCTGGAAAAAAAAAAACCTAAATATTGGAAAGAGTTGACAGTCGGAGTATTAGGAAACCGGGCATCTCTCCAGTGATGATGGGAGGCTTCCAAAGTACTTAGAAAGATGCAGGTAAAATATTGAATTCAATATTTGCTGTTGGCTCCACAGACAGCGCCGTGGCTCCTGCAGCACAGTGGCTCTTGTGCACTATGACAGTGTCATCATGCATTGTAACTGCAGGCCTGAATCCTGATTGATTTTCATTATAGCCCAGGCTCTGTGTTATTAATCCCGAGTGCATAGAACAAATACAATCCTGCTCAGTACACAGATAGTAGAGATATACTCTGCGGCTGCTTCTGGAGAGCACACAGGCTTCTGTGGCGTGTTGTAGTAGTGTTACATACTTACAGAAACACGCCTAGTTTTGGTTGAAAACCCTGATTACAACAGTCTTGGATGAACATGCAAAGTAAGATACGTTCAAAGGCAAAATGTTCCAACTTTTGCGTGGAAGTCTAATCAGCACTGATGGTGAAAGTAGTTGACTGAAACAATACAATTCCTTAGTTGTGCTATTGACCGAAAAAGCAGGGTTTGCAGCTGCAAAATCAGTTGTTCTTCCTGCATCCAACATTGTCATTTAATGTGACTGTGACGTAGTTGGATGAACAAAGAACTACAGGTTGGATTTTGGCTCCAGGTACTCAGGGGTTGTGCTCTGAATGCTACTCAGACACAGAATTTCCTCATTCCCTTCACTTGAAAACTAGCTATGTTCCAACAGCAAAAATGACATTCCAAAGTATCGGTGTAGACGATGCTATTGACGAAGATACATTGTACAGTCCCTCCAGAAAATCGCGACCTTGCGATCGCAATATATAAACGCAAATTCAACAAAAGTCCACAATGTATGCAGGGGCTTGCGATTCTTCATGAACACACCAAAGTCAGAACAGCAACTTCCCAACTTTAGATATGGGACCATCCAAGGAGCATGTAAAGGCAGCGTAAAAATATTGATTGCTTTCTTCATCAGTGTCTGACGCCTCAAGTCACACAGATTTCGATGACTTCAGAGTGAGACCGGGTTGGATGACCATTTAATGCTGATTTTTGTTTGGGCATCACAAGCTCGTGTGCAATGCACCCTGGTACACGTAGGCACCGCTGGCGTGACTACACAAGCAGGAGAACTCAGTATAACACACTGAGGAATTTATTGCTTCAATTGACTACATTTACCATCAACACTGATTGGACATCCACATAAAAGGTGCCAAATTTTCCCTTTAAACCATGCCAGTGATGTGTTGAGGAAGAGAACGAGCTGGACAAACACTTTTATTACGCTGAAAAGGGAAAAACCCAGTGAACACTAATTAATTTTGCTACGGCATAAAGAAAGAGCGAGCTTTTATGTTTGTGAGAGGCGAAGCAAATAGAGGGCGAGTAAGAGTTAATCAGATACATTGTTGTTTGTTATTTTGCAAACACATCTTTTCCCTGAAAACATCTTGTACTCTTCCAGCCTGATGTGAACTAACTGCTGCCTTTTGTATAACAGAAATTTCCAGATAGTAAATGTGCAAATGTTGAGCACAGCTCGGTGCTGTTGTTGTTGTTGTCGTCGATGTTACTGTGCGCATATTTGTATGAGTATGAGTGTGTATGGACGGGCTTGGTGGGAGGCAGGAGGCTGAGGGGAGTCGAGCAGAAGACAAAATGATAAAGTGGTGGTATCGGCTGCAGACCCCGAACTCCCCGCAGTCTCATCAATCATATGACATGTTACACACACCAACATACAGAGTAAACCCCCAATTAGCTGCTCTGGAACACCTCTAACATACTGTATGAGGGAAATCCAGCCTCAGCCACACACACAAGGTATATAATTCACATTTCATGCCATCACAGTAAACAATCTATTTTGCCACAAACATTGGAGAGGGGGAAAACAAGAGTCAAACGTAGGCTGAAGATAGTCATTACGCTCTGTGGGATACTCTCACTGTAACACATTCAGCTCTTTGAATTAATTCAGTTTTGCATTCTGGGCCAGTTCTGTTTGAGTTCAGCAGCTATAGTGCGGTGTTTTGTTTCTGACTGCAACAACAAAGTGATCAGCATTCAGCATTACACTGATTCATGTTGCTGTTTTTTTCTTTTTCTGGTCGCTGAGGATATGGGTACTGATTTAGGCACATTTGCAATAACAAACTAAGTAAACAAATATTTCTCTGTTACAAAGTTAGAATATTTACTAGTCCATACCCACTGGTAGCTTTGTCACCTTCTACCTATGCCAGTCCTCAATGCCTATGTGCAGTTTCACATAGATTGACCACGTCAGTGAGTAGAAAAACATGGGACAGACAGAATGACTGACTGACAGAATGACACACTGACAGTTTACGTGATTATGTACA
>NC_065523.1:34768259-34783928 GCF_006386435.1 Epinephelus moara | reverse complement strand
GCCCATTCAAAGTTTGACATTTCAATGGGTTGCTATAGCGCCCCCCTTTGGCCAATTGATGTAATATTGCTTCATTGGCATCCTCTCATGACCCTCTACCACTGTGCCAAATTTCACATGGATTGACCAAGTCAGTGAGGAGAAAAACGTGGAACAGACACACACACAGAGTTTTCGTCATTATATAGTAAGAAGATATGCCTGAATCAAACACATCTAAACTCTGTTTTAGTGCCTGTGTCTTTGAACCCCCCTCCTGAAAAACCCCAGTCTGCTCTGATTGGTCTGACTGGTTTTCCATATCTCAGCATCTCTGCACCGTCATTGCAGCCAGGGAATGACCATGGCTGAGAATAGTTGGACTTTTTACAGTGTAATATGAAAAGTAAAAGCTTCTAAACACAACCGGACGTGTTCCAGCTAGAATATGATCCCAAATTGGGAAAAGAAATTAACAACATTTGCAACCAAGTTTACACGTTTCCCTGACATTAGCAGTGTATGTAATGTAAACACCTGCAGTAACGTTCCAGGAGCAGATGACTATATAAAGACATCCAGCACACTAGAAGAGTCACAGTTCATACTTCTTTTTTTAACTTTTAGTAGGTAGTGCAGCTGTCCTTAAATATGTACTGTTGCACAGAGTATGCACATAATCTGGACATACTACATCTCCTCCCATTCCGTGACTGTACCTTATACAAAGCACGGCAAACAGACCCATCTGTTTCTATCAGGAGGTTACCTTTAAAATCTTTAAACCTTTAAAAGACAAACTTATGATCAGAATAAACCCTCTGGATCACACAGCTCTGTCCACTACTTGACAATGCCACCCACAAGTGCATGACATCTTTAACTGAGAGGAAAAAAACATGGAAACTTTGTCGTTTCAACTTTTTCAGTCTGTCTCCTCCTGTCTGTGTCTTTTGTCTGGTATGAGAGGAAGATGAATAGCCCGGCTTTTCAACCTGAAGGGTGAAAAACGACTGCTGAGATTGGTCTCAACATATATAGGCACTGCACTCTGCAGCCTGTTGCAACAAGTTTGTGTGTTATTGTGCATGTAGGTGAATGTGTATTGGTGAGAGAAAGAGGGTAAGAGGTTTTGAGGACTGCTCCATGCAGAGAAATGTCTACCACTGTAGAAATATTGTGACTATTTATACTGATAAAAAAAAGGTCTATTAATTTGATCATTAGACAACAGCTGCATTGATGTTTCTTTATATCTTACTGGCTACGTGCTGTACAGTGTATGTTCTCCTATCATGCCAAAAAAAACTTTGGAAAAGAAATGGGGCTGAGTGGGAGAAAGAGAAGCGAGACAGAAGAGAGGATCAAGAGAGAAGAGAAAGTAAGACAGAGGCAAAGTGAGACCAACGGGGAATGAGACGAGCACAAGCATACGAATATGAAAAGCAAACAGAACATGAACGAGGATGATGGTAAGGGATGAAAGTAGAGAGCAAAGTAAAGAAGTGAATTCCTTCTCGCTGTGCCATCCTGTTCCCCCTTCTGAGTTTCCCCCTCATCCACACGTCTCGTTTCATCTCCGTCCCTGCACAATGCTGAAGACGTACGGCGGGTTGGGCGATACCAGCTAGCAGGTAATTATTTTTTGGACTATAAAGAAAAGGAATGGGGAGAGGTGGAAGGATACGGAGGGATGGTGAAGGGGGAGATGAATGTCAAAGGGGATGGATGTCTTTCTCTTGTTTAATCTGTGTGTTAAGTTTAAACCTTCCTGCAGGTGCGATGGTGTTTAGAGATAAGAGCAAGGAAGTGATTACCGAGAAGGCAAAGAGCCACGATGGGCAGAGGATGATGGGGGAAGGATGGTAAAGAAAGAAAGAGATAAAAACACACACACTCACAAACAACAAAACATACTGGTTGATGTGTGATACTAATAACAACCTGTAAGACATGAATACGTACACTGTGGTAAATAAGAGTGGTATTTTCTCATTAGCAACAGTGCTGTCATGATCTGCAGTTAGGATAATGAGAACAGGGATAAAAGAGTGTTAGATGATGACTACAGAGAGCGGTTAGCGAGGGATGATATACACAGGCTTTGTCATAATGATCAGTTATGAAGGTCTCATTACATTAGCATTTTAAACGGTAAAATTTGGCATCAAAAGCTGTTTATTTTAATGGATTAGTGATGTGCACTATGGACTGTACAAACATATTGGAAGTAGCCAATGTGTAGTCACCAGTTGGTTTGTGGACTCCTGTTTTGAAGCCTTAATTATGCATAACATTAAGCTTTAATAATATTTAAATGGGTGAGTTACATATAAATTCATCCAACCGTATAAGTTGTCATGAATGTTGACATTAGCTTCAGATAACAAAAGCAGGCTGTAAACATGTTTATTTCTGCTGTAAAGTTGGGCATTTAAAAACAGGGGTCTATAGGAATTGACTCACTCTTGGAGCCAGCCTCAAGTGGCCATTAGAGGAACTGCAGTTTTTGACACTTCATGTATGCTCCTGAGACCTGAGCTTTTGGCCCAATCCCAATTCCTATCTTAACCCTCAATCTTAACCCTCAGAATCCCTTGCACATCATTGGCCGAGCCCAGCCGAAATCAGCCGAGTCCGTACAATATGAGTTTTAAAATTATGATAAGCATTGTAATATCTTAGTTAAATGTCATTTTATGGATTTTAGACCTCTTTGTAGCATAAACACGAACGCATTTTTTCGCTAACGATCGATAGTAACATTAACGTTAGCCGTCGCGGTGCACACAAGCCATAATGTTAGATGTCGTTCAGTTAATGTCACGAAATATCATTTTTCTCAGTGGTAATGTTGTCAAGTTTTATCAATATACGTGAAATGTCCTCTACTGTACCCACAGCTGCAGGCGGCATGATTTGTATCGTTCGTCTGTAACCTTCTTCTTTTACGACTACTGATGATGTAATGTTTCTTCTTCTTCTTCTTCTTCTTCTTCTTCTTCTTCTTCTTCTTCTTCTTTTGAATTCACAGACTGGACGGAGCTTTGGCGTATTGCTGCCCCCCACAGTCTGAAGACATATCTGCCTTTAAGGGGTGTCCCATTTCTAAGTCTCTAGCTAGGATCAGTAGGACCTGATTAGTATAAAAAACGTAACGTCTCAACAACAATTTAGTCCCACTGACC
Source organism: Epinephelus moara (assembly GCF_006386435.1). NCBI lineage: Eukaryota > Metazoa > Chordata > Actinopteri > Perciformes > Serranidae > Epinephelus > Epinephelus moara. The sequence continues at coordinate 34,780,761 of NC_065523.1, read as the reverse complement.
TCAAACGAGACGATAATATAATCCCAAATTCCTCAAAACTAGATGATAATAAAGTCCTTGGACGTTTCTCAATACCAAGTATGCCAAGTGCGGACTTGCGCGCTTGGGAGTTCGGACTTGGCAAGTTCGACTCGGGAGTACAAGCTCCCAAGGATGGCTGCCATTGCTGCTGGTCTGTGAGAAATGCATTCTGGGATACCTGGCTGTCAAAAGTCCACACAAGTCATGCATCCCCGATGGAACAGGCAGAGCAAGTTCACATCCGGACATTTGGGCTGTACTTGGCTGGATGTGGACTTTGAATAGGAACAGTACTTGGGCTGCGACTGATACAGGCAGTCTTATGTCTCTTATGTCTTCAAACGAGTACTTCTTGATTAGCAGTGTCTTAGCTTGTTGCTGTTGCTAAAATTGGTCAAATTTGTTGCCATATCAAACTACAAACATTATTATTCATAAATAAACAAGTTTCAACCATAAAATGTGATCAGGTTTTGGACCTTGTCCACTTTTGTTTCGCGATCGGCTGCAGACTGACTTGGCAGAGATGGCTGCCATTTTGTTTTTACATGGATTAGTGTATTGTGCTCTTACTACCACTAGATGGCACAAAAAAGTGTTCATGAACAAGGACAAAAGGTTAAGTAGAATGAAGCGTAAGGTCAGGTAAACCCAAAATGTAATGTCCACATATGAGGACACAGGGTGTCAGGAGGGTATATTCCATGAAACTGGGAAGGCTGCAATCACGTGGCCAATGCTCTGACATGGGGATGACAAGCATGAATGTATTAAGAGACTTAAATGAAGCATTGAAGGCAGGTCCCAGTGCATTCTGATAAAAGCTGCTCAGTGGCGCATGACACCAAAAAAAATCTACTTCCGCAGTTTGGATCTTCCACATTATAGGGCCCATAGAGCAGGCGACTATGACAGCTGAGCACAGCCGGGTGTGGCTGAGAGGCTAACTTCTGCCATCCAAATAGCTTACCTCCAGTTTAGCGCTGCGCTAACTTAAATGGGGATAAAATGATTTAATATTGCAGCGCCTCTGACTTTCAAAATGTTATCCGACCAAAGGGATCAAATCTTAATTACACAACAGTTAGTTCCGGCCCTGCAATCTGATTGGTCGAGAGACAGTAAAACCGTGACGATATTGGAGTACAACATCACGGTTATTTCACTGTGTATGTATCACTCCGCCTCACAGCTGATTGCAATCAACAATCAAATCAAAACTGATGGTTAGTGTCAGTTAGGTCAGCAGTTGCGTTGTAGGCTAATTAATTCATCCACTGTCAAACAGCCAAAAATATGGATTTATTTCCTAAAATAAATTTTGAATTGAACTATGAATGGTCATCAGAGGAAGATGAGGGAGAGGAGAAGCTGAATCCATCTGAGCACACATCCAGGTTTGTCAGTGTTTCATCAGTGGAGCTCAATGACTTGGAGAAAAGCAACATAATGTCAGATCAGAAGGCAGAGTTGGCTGTGCCTGTGAAGCGACAGTCCACCATGCAGTCACCAGAGACTTATTTCACCGGCTGCACAATTAATGGAAATGTGCAGATAAATGTGTATAAAGAGTAAGTGCCTGGCGCACCATGTCTGCGTTACATAGCAACGGTGACAGCGGAGTCTTAAGGGAACTATTTTTTTGGCGGAAGACAAATAAAATGCTTAAATTATCTATTTTATCCTCATTTTCCAACATTTCTTAATCAGCCTTGCTTATTTAACTGTTGAACTGTTGTATAAAAGCAATATCACACTGTGGCCTGCGGCCTCGTGCCTATGACTGAATCACAGCCGTGACGATATACGAGTATAACATCACGAGCTCGAGTGTGATATTGCTTAATCACAAGTCAAAAAATTACCCAGATGATCGACACTACTCCACATCATTGGGCCCATGGGGCAAGCGCACTAGAAACTTCTGCTGGCTAAGGTGGCTACTTGTGGTTTAACACTCCGCTAGCTTGAAAGGGGATAAAATGATAAAATCTTGCAGCTCTTGTAGTCTTCCCCAATATTACTGGAGCAAAAGGATCAAATCTTGATAGTGATAGAAGTCATTTCGCAGAGGCTGTGAAGCTCAAAGAAATGTATCCACTGATTTACAGCAGTCTCTTTCCCAGTGAAGGTTTATAGGGAAAAGCCATGGCATCACGTGATGGACCTGGATGCTATAATTCCATTTTTGACCACTATGATGGCGGTGCAGTGGTTAGCATTGTCGCCTCACTGCATGAGGGTCCTGGTTTTGAACCCTGAGGTGGGGGAGCCCTTCTGTGTAGGATTTGCATGTTCTCCCTGTGTCAGCGTGGGTTTCCTCCAGGTGCTCCAGCTTCCTCCCACAGTCCAAAGACATGCAGGGTAATTGGTGACTCTAAATTGCCCGTAGGTGTGACTGGCTGTCTGTCTCTATGTGTCAGCCCCGTGATAGTCTGGCAACCTGTCCAGGGTCAATATCAGCTGGGATAAGCTCCAGCCCCCCTGCGACCATTAACAGGATAAGCTGTCACAGAAAACGAATGAATGAATAAAAGAATGTATAATTGCCTCCAAAGCCTGGTACACTTACTTCCTCAGCAAGTTGGGGTGGTGGATGGGTCAACAAACACAGGACTTTCCCCTAAGGGATCAGTGTTTGGCGCCGTGTGAAGCCAAGGGAACTTCAAGTTATTTAAAGGTATGTCACCATGTTTCTTTTACTAAACCTTAGTAACTTTCTACAGTAATTACACAACTTTATGTTGAGTACATAGCCTCATTCGTGGGGTGGTTATGAACCATATGAGGGTACATTAACTATTCACACATCCTAAATAAATTTGTAAATGATAAAATATTTGCTAACCTATATCAGATTTATTTTTTCGACATTTACATGATTAAGCCATTAGAAATCTTCAGTAATCATTAACAAACCATTTGTGAATGATCACAAACATATTGTTATGATAAGACAATTTAAACCTTCACAAATGCTTTATTTTAAATCAATGGCACATCAATTTGCTAACACTGACATGACTTCAGGCCTAGTTTAGACTTTACTTTTTTTGAGTTACAGCATTTCTACCTGAGTGAAATATTCAGTATTCTTCCCTCCTCTGAAAGAAAGATATTAAAAGATGAGAGGGAAACAGAAGGTTGAAGGGCAGATTGCAAAGAAATGAAGATATGCATAATAGCTGAGAACGGTGAGATGACGATGAATAAAAATGAGATAGATAGATAGATAGATGGATAGATAGATGGATAGATAGATGTGATGTCAGTGGTGATTTAGAAGAAAGGAGAAAGAAAGATGACCAGCTACAGTACACTGGGAGCGATAATGCTTGCTGCTGTGTGCGCTCCAGCAAACAGCTACATGTAAGCAGTTGATTTTCTGTCAGGGCGACTTGGAGCCAGCGTCAATCCACACTGGGACAGACCATTACCAGGATCACTGGAGTGAAAATGGAGCCCACGTTGAACGCCATGTTCCCAAACTCCATGCAGACGATACACACAAACCTACACAGTCAAAGAAGAGGCTCACAGACACACGATGCGACACACACAGTCTCCAGCTCCGAGGAGTTAGCAAAACATTATTTAGACTGAATATAGACATAAATATATTTACACACTTTAACAATGGAGCCTCCCACAAACCTCCTCCAGCGCCTTCAAATTACAAAGTCAAAAGTGACACAGATTGTTGTTAACAGCCCACAGCCCTGCTCAAAAATAAACCTCTCATTATGAAGCAATCACACTTCATTTATCTATATTTTGTCTTCTTTTCAAACATAAAGTGGCATATGGTATTTTAGCTACTTATCTTATGATAAATATCTAGTCATTTGGGTGTGTGGGCTTTTTATGAAAATCTGATATAAATATCACTCACAGAAGAAGTAGGACAAGGAAGAGGAGTCAAGACTATTTGGATGCTGTTTTGGATGCTTCGGCAAGTACCTAAATTAAAGTCAGCACAGAGAGAAGAGGAGGCAACCGCCAGATGGGCTGTTGCAATTTTGATACTTAATGTAAGTAGCTGGGATAACAGAGAAGATGTGGGAAAAGGTTAAAGAATCCATTGTGCTTCTTGGTTGAGGAAAACAAAGAATGACGACATTTACTCTGAGCAGTGAGAATGAACCTGAAAGGAACCTGTGTTATGAATTGTATGCAAACATTTATATTTAAATCCATTAACCCATTCATTTTCTCAATTCAATATAATTGAAAAAAAAAAAAATCATACATACATACATAGAGTACATATGTACATATGTAGAGTACATAAGTACATACGTAGAGTACATGGGGTCATTTCCCGGGTTCTATGTTCCCCACTTAAGCCTGCAAAAAAGGTTCTATGTTCCCCACTTGGTTGAGCGTGGAACATAGAACCTTTTTTGTGTAAGCGGGGAACACAGAACCTTTTTTGCAGGGTTAAGTGGGGAACATAGAACCCGGGAAACATAGATACGCTCCCGAGTACATACGTTCATAGGTAGAGTACATTCATACGTACAGTACATATGTTAATTCGTAGAGTACATACATTCATACGTAGAGTACATACGTACATATGTAGAGTACATTCATACCGAGTACATACATTCATACGTAGAGTACATTCATACAAATGTAGAGTACATACATTCATAAGTAGAGTACTTATATTCATACATAGAGTACTTACATTCATACGTAGAGTACATACGTACACATGTAGAGTACATTCATACAAACGTAGAGTACATACATTCATAAGTAGAGTACTTACATTCATACATAGAGTACTTACATTCATACATAGAGTACATACGTACACATGTAGAGTACATTCATACAGAGTACATACATTCATACAGAGTACATACATTCATACGTAGAGTACATACGTACATATGTAGAATACATTCATACGTAGAGTACATACATTCATACGTAGAGTACATACGTACACATGTAGAGTACATTCATACAGAGTACATACATTCATACAGAGTACATACATTCATACGTAGAGTACATACGTAGAGTACATACATTCATACGCAGAGTACATACATTCATATGTAGAATACATACGTTCATATGTAGAGTACATACGTAGAGTACATACATTCATACGTAGAGTACATACATTCATAAGTAGAGTACATACGTTCATATGTAGAGTACATACGTTCATATGTAGAGTACATACGTAGAGTACATACATTCATATGTAGAGTACATACGTTCATATGTAGAGTACATACGTAGAGTACATACATTCATACGTAGAGTACATACATTCATACAGAGTACATACATTCATATGTAGAATACATACATTCATATGTAGAGTACATACATTCATACAGAGTACATACATTCATACGTAGAGTACATACATTCATACAGAGTACATACGTACATATGTAGAGTACATTCATACAGAGTACATACTTTCATACGAAGAGTTCATACATATATACATTCATACATACATTGAAAGCCATTCTGCGTGAGTACTTTTACGAATGAAACTTTATGTTCTTCATATATAAACCTTTTTTTTTTAATCACAGATATACTTGTAACAGTATAATAATGTAGTTTGTCGAGGTGGATCCAATTTTAGATACTAGGTATACTACAGGGTAGATCAGTAGTATAGTACTTCATCTGATCGTGTAAGCATATCATATGTATTAATGTAAAAGTAACTAGTTGTAACTATACCCGTCAAATTAATGTTGTGGAGTAGAATGTACAATATTTCTCTCCAACATGTAGTGGAGTCCAAGTATAAAGTAGCAGAAAAGGGAAATACTCAAGTAAAGTACAAGCACTTCATAGCTGTACTTAAGTGCAGCACTTGAGTAAGTACTTACTTTCCACTGCTGAGTAGGACTGAGTGTTCGACAGCTTTTGAAATGCGATATGCTTAACTGGGAGCAATTCACAACACTCACAGTAAGATGCATTCATTCTGTACAAGTATCACACTTTTATGTCTTTCCTCAACGCCTTTATGTCTTATGTAAAGCATTTTGTTGTTGAAATGTGCTAAACAAATAACTTTGCCCCGCCTTCAGAATTTTTATGTACTTTAATGTTTTTTATGTTTCTTTTTTTTGCTTTAATAACATGCATAATGTGCACCCAGGGATTATACTGTATGGATATGCAAAATCTCATGTCATTTTGTTTTTAAAGCTGACCATCTGTCCTCCACACTCTGGCCTGATATCTGTCACATGTTTTATACATGAGGCCACAGAGGAAAGTGGGAGAAAGCAGAAGATGAGGTGAAGAAAACAGGAGGAGTAATTTTAGGATACAGTCTTAGAAATGGGGAGGAGAACGGAGATAAAATGGCACAATTGCACAGGAGTAGGGGAGGAGGTGAGGACAGGGTAGAGAAAGTGCTGTGGAGCCACTGCAGCAACAGTTGAGCTGAGGAACTTCCGGGCTCTGCAGCAATCTGTCTCTCTGAGCTCTGCTGCACTGAGGTGTGGTGTGGAGTTACAATCATAACACAACGGATTCAGCTGCCTCTATCGGACATGTGTGTAAAAAAGACTCACCTCTGTCTGTATAGACAGAAATACAAAGTACGTATACAGCCAGCAGTGGAGGAAGGATTGAGATCTTTAACATAAGTACAAATAGCATACAAGTATAATTACTGGCATTGTTGTAACAGGTAAAGATGCTGCGAGTTGTAACTATCTTACTGTTGGGTGTTTTAATCTGTATACATCACAATCTAAAAAGTGGCTGTCAGATGACTGTAGTGGTTTATTAAGGCTGCTTTCACACCTGCCCTGTTTGGTTCGGTTCAACTGAACTCAAGTTCATTTGCCCCCTCAGTGTGGTTCGTTTGGGCAGGTGTGAACACAGCAATCACACTCAGGTGTGAACACACCAAAACAACCGGACTGAGACCTTCTTGAAGAGGTGGTCTCAGTCTGGTTACAAACGAACTCTGGTGCAGTTGGTTTGTGGTGAGAACGTGTTCCGACCTGGATCTGAACCAACTGCAGTCACATGACACATTGTTTGGGTTAAACATGAGCATGTTACAGTCCTGGAGGATTATTAATGTGCACCTCCTCCTGTACTGCCTTAATATGCACATTCAGCACATCCAATGCATCAAAACATTGTTTTCTAGTTGGAGCCGCGCCTCGTTTTCAAACTGTATGGTTTGACTAAAATGAACAATGACAGCAATATAGTCCACGATGAGCAGCGCTAAAATCAACCTGCGTAGTTGTCCCTCCATTGTGACATTAGAAAGTGTCACATTTATCTTGCAAGTGTACTCTTCTTCAACGTTTGCTTTACTTCCTGGATTTTTCCCACATGGAAATTCTGACCAATCAAGAGCAGCTTTCTCACACAAGGCATTTGATCTGGTCCGCTTGTAAATGCTGCCGTGAGAACACGAACCAACTCTAGGTCTCTGGGTCTGAAAGCAGCCTTAGTTAAATTCTGCTTACATACCATTTGATTTTTCTTAGGGGGAAGAATCTCTGTAGATGCCAACATGTTAAACGATATAAGGTCCAGTGTTCAGGATTTTGGGGGATATATTGGCAGAAAAGGAGTAAAACATTCATAACTATGTTTCCTTTGCTGAATAATCACTGAACCTAGGAATCGTTGTGTTTTTGTTACAATAAACCATTTATATCTACATATGGAGCGGCTCCTGTTGCACAGAGTCTGCAAGGTTGTTTCTACAGTGACCTAGAACAGACAAACCAAACCAACACAGTCTCCCAGCTTGTCAAATACTGACACATTGGTCCTTCAGCGTCAGATACTGACGCACTGAGACACCCTTTAGCAGTGATATGAGACGCATTGGGTGACAGCATTTTTTGATGCTCCAAGCAACAATAAAAGGCAATAAAGTCTGAGAGACAGTTTAGTCTCGCCATCGCTATTGAGATTCATCAGATTCAGTGTATAGGCTACTAGGGTTGTCATGAGAACTAATACTTCGGTACCAAGTCCATGCCAACGCGCAAAAAAATACGTTGGCACCTGTTTTTCTTTCGGTACCGTAAGTACCGGATACCAGATACTTTGCCCTCAGCAGGCCGTGTCGATTTTTTTCGGAACTGAAGGTGCAGTATACGTGCATAAGTCTGTGCCGAGGACGAGCGTCGAAGCACGCCTGTTAGCTTAGAGCTTAGATTGGGCCCAAAAATTCCAGCCCAATCCCACCCGAGCATGTTCTGTCCGAGACCGGCCCGGCCCGGCCCGGCCCTTTAACTGTAAATATGAGCCTGAGCCCTGTTTAAACCCGACTTTTTTTAAGGATACGAACGTGGACATTGAAGGCTGACTCTCGTCTTTCTTTCCATGGCAAGCCTTCATCATGTGCCTCTTAAGTGTCGAGGTCCCCGTCTTTTTGCTGTCATATACCAGCATCCCGCTGCACTTGGTACACTCGACGAAGCCGACACACACGTTGTCACCGTCCACAACTCACATATGCGCGGCCAGTGGTGCCATCAAGGGGGGAAAGCCGAGTAATTATAAACTCAGTGTGCAAACGGTGCCTCCGATGTTTCCAGACCAAAGGAGGAAACACTTCTGGCTAAACACTTAAAAGACAGGCACCCTGACTTGTTTAAAGAATTCAAGGTGAGTGAGTTTCAATTTCTGTTTTTTGATTTTTATCATGGTGTCAAATTCACTGGTATTGGTATTGACTACTGAAACTCTGGTATCGTGACAAGCCTATAGGCTACACGTTTAAACATCTGAAGAATGTTTGAATCACTTTAGGACTGACGGAATGATATATGAAATTTAAAATATTAAAAAATAACTGTTATTCATTTCCATATAATTTTTTGTGGAAGCCACAGGGAGCCACTGGAGAGGGGCCAAAGAGCTGCATGTGGCTCCTTCACCGCAGGTTGTACTGCACAAATATATCTGCAAATCATTTACTGACAAAAATAAAAAGAGAGCTACACCACTGATGATTACACAATCACTGAATGTTAATTAACATTTATAATATTTTTCATATTGACTCTACAGAATATTTCCTTAAATACTGAGTCATATGTGAATAAGATCTTCACACCAGCTGCTTACTCAATATTTCTTTCACAGCGGCACATGTCTGAATACCACGAATAGCAACACAGTTCTTGATCCAGAAATGCATCGCTTGGATTAAACAAACTGGTCTGAGCTTCATAAAGAATAAAACACACAGACCTGACTTCCTCCAGTGCAGCGCTGCCTATCTGAGCTGTTTACCTCCAACTGTGCAGGTTAAAACCTTTTAAACCATTTATTATAAGGAATTCCAGCAAGTAAGACGCGTATAAGAAAACTCCAGGCTGGTGCTTGAAAGCCAGCAGTCGGCTCTGAGCAAAGTGTGTGTTTTAATCACTTTTAGGGTCCAACTGCCAAAGATCACTTCGGCCTTGGAGTGTGCTTGGAAGAGCAGAGATGTCATGTTTATTGCACGAGAAAAAGGGCTCGGGTTGAAAATATTCACAATTAAACCTTTCTGAAAAGTGCGCAGAGGCTACTAAAAGGGAGACGCAATAATCCAGTATTTATCTGAGTGCACTTTTGGAGGGTCAAAGTCTATTTTTTACACTGCCGCAGCATCAAAGAGTTTATTTTGGGTCCAGATAAATCGAGGAGGAGGAGGAGGAGGTTAACTTAACAACACAAGTTCTTATTAATGCAAGGTGAGAACAGATACAGCTCCAACAATAGAGCGCTGAAGCCTGAAGACACGTTTTGCATCAACGTGGAGTCTCTTTGTGAAGCTAATGTGAAGAATTGTTTGATCTCTTTTATGTCATTTGCTTCAGATTTTGATATTTTAATTGTCTTTTTTGCTCACACTACCTCAACAGTTTTGATCTAAATGAAAAAGAAACTAAACTCCACATCATCAGTTTATTCCATCCCACAGGCCTCGACATGAAAGCTTAATCTGAAACACAAACCTCACCATAAAACGTTAGATTCATCTGGCCACAGCTGTAACCGTTTCAGGAAAGCAGAGCCGTGTGCACACGTTTATCTCTCGGCTCTAAACACCTGTCACAGGCGATGATGAAAAGCGCCACTGCAGCTGAACAATAAAGGAAAATAGAAAGTGCCGGTGATGAAACACAATACAGTAGAGGAATAGAATGGCCGATGGAAATGGCTGTTTGGATCCCCAGAGGGTCATTGAATCGCCTGTGCCCTTGAACACACGGCTCTTCAGTGGAATAACTTATGGTAAGTGGTACAATGCTGTTAAAGGGAGTTAGTGTGCGTGTTATTTCTATATTTACAGTTTTAGGTATCAAGTGGTCACTTGTTCCACCAAACAAAAACACAAAAGGCACTCGAGCTGTGAATTGTCTGATCGCGGTGACCTTCTAAATATGATCCGGCCTGTTAACAAGGTCACTGATGCAGTATGTGTTATAGGTAATATGTCTTTGTCAGCACTCGTCACTACAGAGTGATCAGTGATACTTATGTGATTTAGTAAGAGTTTCCTTGAGTTTCAAGGAATGTCACTGACAAATATTGGTAGTCGTGGGTTGCAGTTTTTTGGGCTTCTCTCTAAAGTGGAGTTGCTTATTTGGGCTTGCTCTCTAAATGTCACCTTCCTCTATATATATCTGTCGCTTCTTTTGGGCTTGTTTCCATAGCCCTGGTTGCTTGTTTCTCTCCCAAGATCTGGCAATACTGACAAACCGGCAAGCAACAACAACAATGGCGGCGTCCACAGGATCACGGGGAGCGCGTTGTGTTTGGACCCAGGCCCTGGAGGCAGATCTGATTCAACACTGGGAAGAATATCCATGCCTTTACCATGTGTCGTCTCCAAGTTTGGTGACGTCACCGTGTTATCTGGGGCTCTGTCGGCGAGGGCTCGGTGGAGAAGTCTTGTGGTGTGCACACACAGGTCGTAACGCAGTTGGCGAGACTCCCGCTGACAGAAACACACGTCGTCAGATATGAACACTCAAAAGATTACGATAGTCTCCGTGACGCAAAATCAGGGTGACAATCGCGTAATGTGAAGTAGCCTTAAAGCCCACTCCAGACCAGTGATTCTCGATGACATTTTAGAATGTTGCAGAGACAAGCTGCAGCTGTGTGAACTGTCCGGTTTGAGCTTGACTCAAGTCAGCTGATGGCGTCACCTGCAACGCAGCTGGTCAGATTGCTGGCGGCTGATTTTAACCCTTTATGACCTACCACAGAACAAGTCCGTAAGAGCATATCTTTACATTTTTACAGGCTGTAGTACCATTTTTGGAGTACTCACAACATGACGATGCTTATTCCAACGTAGAAAGTGCTGTGAATATCCACGGTCTGGATTACAATGTTTTTGTTGTGTGTGCTTTTTACTCTATTTCTAAAAATCCATCAGTGCAAGGAAACAGCGCTCTGGGACACGATGAATGCACGATATGTTAGTGTCACTCCTCCAGTTTTATATGCAAAAAGAATTATTGCTCTATCTTATTTGGTTGCAATTGGCGCTCCCGTAGGTTTTAAAGAGCTACAGCACATCACTTGTTTCAACTGTGGCTTGTAGTGAAGCCCACTGGTCAAGTCAAACGACTGCAAATGACCGCAGACTTGTTGCAGCAGGTGCTTGTTGCTGACCGTTTCATCACTACTACAAATGCAACTGTAGCCAGTATCTCACTATCACTATCCTCATTCATATTTTAAGAAGCTACAAATTATATTCAGCCACAAAATAAACCTGAAAAGCTGCAAATCAGAACAGAAGTGCAGAGAGTTGTTGCATAGAGATGATACACCACCTCATCTAGGTGCATTGGTGTGAACCGGCAGGTTTTTAGAATGTTGCAGAACGGCGCTTTGCAAGTAGTTGCCTGTTTCAGATCGTCTTGTCGCAAATCATTGGTCTGAACTGAGCTTAAGTCATCACTAGATTTAGTTTCACACGGGACATAAACAGTGAGCTCCTGGGTTAAAGTCCGCAGTCTGTTTGGAGTATCAATAAATGCCTCCTCACATGGCATCTCATACCACCGCTAAAGGGTACCTCTGTGTGTTGGTGTCTGACGCCTACCGGACACTGACCACACGTCGGCATTTGACGAGCTGGGAGTGGGACTGGGTTGCCTTAAACATCTATAGGAGTAAAAAGCAACATACATAATGCAGCTGAATATTAATCCAAAAATACTGTCAGGAAACACTTTTACTTTTTATACTTAAAGTAAACTTAGCTGATAATACTTACATATTAGTCTCGCCATCAGACAATCAGAGATCTCCGCCTTCTGATAGTCTGGGGACACTCCTTACTAAAGTGTGTTTAACACACCGGCGAAAACGGCCGGCAACAAAGCAACGCCTCTTGCATTTTTGAAAAGGACACGCCTTCTCGGAAATGTGCGCTCCCCCTTTTCTCGTCCGCAAGGAAACAAACACACAGAGAGCTTGAAAATGGATGCCG
>NC_065523.1:34749857-34767709 GCF_006386435.1 Epinephelus moara | reverse complement strand
TTTTTTTAAACTCTGAAATTGTATCCGCCCATCTAAACACAAAATCAGGGAGAAAGTCATCAGTCTTTAGTTAAGCAAAGCGTCTAAAGACCGACTTGTGAGTCTAGTTACATATATACAATAGGCAGGGCTTTCAATAGGACCTTTACTTTAGTAGAGTATTTTCCCAGTGTGGCATTAGTACTTAGATCTGAATACTTCTCCTTGGTTGGTCTTGTGTCTTGTAGCATTTTGTTTAAATGTGTGTGGGAGTACAGATTATTTATCTCTATTCGGCCGGTGAGCGTTTAATGCTTAACCTGCTGACACTGGCATTAATTCATACCTGGCATTTAGATTATTTATGTTGTTGGCTTCTAAGTATTGTTGTATTTTCATTGATGCAGCAGTAGCTGTGTTTCGAGTAAAGCGGTACAAGCATATTTTTTATAGTCTAAAAAGGTTGATGTGCCAGATACATATTGGCCAACACCTTAATTGCACTGGCACTGATTATCACTGCCACAGTGTGTATGGACAGGACATCACCGCTCTGTGCTTTCTGGCACCCTGTCGTCATGTTAGATGTGCTGATGACTACACATTCGCCTCAGTGATGCAGAATGTCAGCTTTAAACATTTGTTTTAATATCAGCCTGTTTGCAGGTACTTGAAAAGCCCTCGTTTGTGTCCTCTTCCTTTCTCCTCCCTCTGTTTCCCCTCTTCACCTTCAGTGAAGCTGCACTCCATAATCTGATGAGCTGAGCTGTCGTTAATGTATTAGAAAAACAAAAAAAACTTGATACGGCATATTAATTCCCACGGCTGAATCACGTATCAAAGGATATGATTCATTTTTAATTTTGCTTTGCAGCAGTTTCCTCACAACAGACGCAGCAGCAGACAGACGGAGAGCAAAACAAAAACACAAACAGCCGCTTGGGAGGTGAGAAGCAGTGCAATGGAGGGGACACAGCGGGAGGTGTCAGGGGGGCGAGGTACAGTTATAATGAGAGGTTTGTGTGTGTGTGTGTGTGTGCGCGCACGTGTGTTTTGTGCTATACATCATTGCACCGCTGCCTGTTGTGATTGCCTGACCCCGGGTTTCGGCACATTACCACCTTAACAGCTTTGTGGCTGGATTTATTCGACGGGTGCACGCATAGGGCGCAAACGCACACACGTGCACCCCAGACTCACACACACACATGTTTACACACGGAGCCACTGCTCTTTCTCGCTCACAGCTGGGTGAAAGTGTCTCGCTGTCAAATGTATGCAGGTTGAGAATGAATTTTAAAAATGCGAAAAACAATTTCACCAGGGCTCATCCAGTCTGAGCAGAAACACAGAGTGTGTTTGTCTCTCACAGGTGCAATATCCAGAATCATGACATCATATTTCACAGTCGGGGTCTCAGACTCAGTGTAGGTTTTTGGTCATTTACATTTAAGGCAATTATTCAGGTCGTTTGATGGTTATTTTATTCAGAGCAGCTCACAACCAGCTCGACGAGAAGTTTCTGTTTCTCTTTTTTTGTGGTATTTCATTACCACCATCTTCTTTTCTGTTTGTCTCAGTAAGTTCATGACATTCAGTCATACAACATGAGCTGAGTGTAGGTATTGTTTTAATGAAACAATTTCAGCTCTGTTTGTTTGGTCTATTTGCTCCCACTCATGTCTTTGCACTGACTTTGTGTACAAAGCACAGCCTCTGAAATGTGTGTTTAACCTGATCACATGCAATGGTAATAAATCAAAGAAATTAAGCCTCATTAACAAAAAATAAAATGAACAATTACAGTATTTGCCTTCTCTTTAGCCCTTACCCTTCCATTTATCACACAGTGGGTCTCATACAGGAAGCGTTATACGAACAAATTTCCTCTTATTTTTGCTCATATCCACGATTTGTTCTTATTTTGTTAGCTTGGATTCATCAGTATCTTCTTATTTTTGCTCTTCTCTTAGGTAAAAAGAAAATTTCGCGAGAGTACTCTCACCAAGAGAAGAGAAAAACATCTGGGACCAGTCGCACAAAACTCCACAAGTTTTCCGCTCAAGTATGACACTTAAGGCTTCATTTCTCCTTAGTTGAGAGACTTACACAGATGCACAGAATCCCTTAGACAGTTTCCTTAGGTAAGGAAAAACATTAATTCACTTACTCTGTTGAAAGAGATTTTACAGCGGTAAAAGTTTCCATGATTGTTTGTTTGCTTGGACTCACGCTTGTGACACCTGTTATCGTCTCACAAAGTTGGCTTATTGTTAGACAGTAAAAAACTGACTCAATACTGAACCAATTTTAGAACGAGTTGTACCTATGAATCATACGCACACATACACATGGGGAAATAGAGCCCAGGTTGAAAAATACCGAAGTTATCCTTTAAGTTGTCAGAGAAAAGGGTGAGCACAGGTGCAGGTGATGGGCCACAAGCCCTCCTCTGACATGTCAAACAACATCGGAAACATGATTTGGAACGTGTAACATGTTGTATTTCAGTGTTTCAGCTGGAGAGGAAGAGACCTCTTTGGATAATTTGGCTCCTGGTAAAACACCTCCTGAACGTCTGGATCAGAAAAAAGGTTGAAAACTGATACGTCACAAATGTTTCGCCATTGCTGGGTTCTTGATTTTCCTTTAACGCCAGTATTGACACTATGGTCAATAACATTTACTTTGTTAAAGTTTGCTGCTGAGGTAATCTTCTTCATCTCTCCAATTCTGGGGCATGTGCCAGAGCACCTGCCCTTATGTAGTGTTAAGGGGCTACTCATTCAGCACACCTGGGTAAATGCAGATTTAGATGGTTGAGAAGGTTTGATGCATCTGGAGTTGACTTCTCTTATTTTTTCTCTTAACAGAAAATTAAGAGAAACTGAATAGAGTGTTGCTGCATAATTCTCAACGCATACAATGTTGTGGTC
Source organism: Epinephelus moara (assembly GCF_006386435.1). Classification (NCBI taxonomy): domain Eukaryota; kingdom Metazoa; phylum Chordata; class Actinopteri; order Perciformes; family Serranidae; genus Epinephelus; species Epinephelus moara. Next base: position 34,764,794 of record NC_065523.1, on the reverse strand, counting down.
TGACATTCTGGCTGAACAAATGTGACCTACCAGGCATGAATACACATTTCTCACTGCTAGTCTACCCCATCTGAATACCACCCGCACAATATCTTCCCCACAGTATCTCAGGGAGACCTGTTTTTCTTCAGACCCACAGTACACATTTTCTGTAAGCAGTGACCAGGATGAAATTTTCCAACAACTGCTCAGAAAACCCCTCCAAGCACCTTGAAATAGAGTTCCCAATACAAATGAACCCGCCGACACCCCAGCAGTTTAAACAACACCAGCCCAGCTCCGTTCTAACAGAAGTCGAGAGTCGTCCAAAGGTTTTAAAAAAGCCCTCAAGAGTGAAAATGTCTTTAAAGCAAGTTTTGAAAGACTCGCTCAGACAATGATTATCCATGCAGCCTGGCAACAAAGCTAACCAGCCATCCACAGCTCTCAATGGCAAATCAGCAGAATTACAACAGCTAAGCCCTTCACTCATCAGCACCTCCTCCTCTCTTGTGTAACTTTCTCCCCTCCTCCTTCTATCCCTCCCTCCCCCGTACTCCAGCGGACTGTCCTTTAATGGGCTCCTTTAACACTGAGTTCTGGTGGTCAGCTCTGTCCTCATTGTCTCTGTTCCCCCAACATCACCCTCTGCCATCTCTCTTTTTATTTCTCACAGTCTCATTTCCTTTATGGTCGTCACTGACCCTTTTCATATCCTTTCCTACAAGTAACAGACACTGTCTTGGGACTAAGCCATAGGAACACTGAGGAAGTTTAAACCATTTAATCCAACATGCAACAAGTCCTGATGCCAAAAGTCAGTGCGACAATAAATATAGAGTTCCTTTATTTAAGTTAAAGTGGCCATACCATAATGTAACAGCACTCCTTCACAGCTGAAAGTTCTGCATTCAAGAATACAAAGCCTTTATCAGCAAAAAGTGCTGAGCATTAAACATAAACTGCAGCAGAATGATCCCTGCAGGTGTGTTGTATTATAATATTGGATTAGTATTACTGATTCATGACTGAGCAAACAGCATTTCAATATTTTAGATAGTCAAGATGGAGCTAATTTAAATACTGTTGAAGGCTTTGCTTAATGTATCACATTTTAAAATCTCATTATATGTTTTGTAATTAAAATCTTGACCTTAGTGGTATGAAATTGAAAAACTCAAGTAAAGTACAAGTACCTCAAAGCTGCTACCTTCAAGCAGCACTGAAATGACAAATCTAATCTGCTGTTTCAGTATGGTTAAGGTCTGGTCAGGTAAAGGTCAGGGTAGTCTCGCTTACCAGACCTTTCTCAAGAAAAGAAAGGTCTGGCTGGGCCGACTCTCACTTTAAGATTGGAGGAAAAAACGCCCCGGCTGCTTGTATTTCTTTCAACCAATCACAATCGTTCTGGGCGGTGCCACAGCAACGGTGTGCTTGCAAAAATATTGCCGGGGGGAAACAGGTTTTGGTGTAACATGCCCACGAAAATATCACCTACAGGATGCGAACCATGGCAGAAAAATGGCTACATCCCCGCAAGATCAAACACCGCAAAAGTTAGTAAAGGACGTGTTGAAAACTGCAACCGGAGGTGGTAGGGCGGGACTTCAGCGGGGGGGCTCGTTCCGCCCAATGAGAGGCTGATCTATGCAGTGAACTTCCGCCTACTCAGACTAGGGTCAGAGTAAGGGACTATTGACAGGATGAGAGTTAAAGAGGCAATAGATAGCATCTTTTCCTAAATATATCATTATGATAATAATGTGGGTTGCACAGGGTAGTGGCCACAGTAAAATCAGACTACCAGCGTTTACATAGGTTACTTGGTGGCTTTGCAATAAGCTTCTGCCACTGGTGCCGAAATTTCGCGGGAAAAAAAATCTGCTTTACGGCAGGAAACCCGTCATGTATTGTGAAATTGGTCGGTCAGCCAATCAGGGACTGGAGCTGGTCCTTATGAGGAGTTGGGTATGAGATAGTTGAGTCACAAGTACAATGGCAGATGGACAAAGTTTGGAGACAAGTGTCTGAGGAGGCAAAGAAGAGCAAAAAGGAGAGTGATAAAAGAAGAGGAAAAACAAGAGTAAACCTCAGTCAGGCGTTCAAGAGATGGAGGGAGCTCCGTGACCAAAGAGGCTTCAAAACCCATGTCCAGCTAGCTTTCTTTCTAATGGATCAGTAAGTAACACGGCTAAATGTTAGCTAGACCAGAGAGGACTGTACTGTACTGGCTGCTAGTTCATTCCTAGCTGGCCAGCATCGCAAATCGCCGCAACCAGGGAGCGGGTAGCGAGTGTTGGTCGGCTGACATCCTGGTTGCCATTCTACGGCAGCCCTCGGACAGTGATACCCCCCTCCCTTCCTTCTGTTCTCTTCTCACGGAGGCAGCTATCCACGCACATCGCCCAGCTAAGTTACGCCCAGCTAAGTGAACACTGGACTTTGTTTCCCATTCAATTTGAGCTCCAACCGGCCGCATGGTTTCCATACGGTAGCGTTTATTCTAGAATGGGGACTGTTTACATGTGCATATTGGTATAATTCCACTGTGTCTACTGGTGTTTGTACTGATACTGTGCATACTGGTATCTGTTGCCTCTTTAAAGTCAAATACTTTAATAACCATCCACCCCAGCTACCATTATAGTAACATAGTACAGTTCTGGGTGTGCAATGGGACATTTAGAGCAAAGAAAAATATTTTTTGCAAGCACATAAATGATATTTTTAGAGAAATTATTATCCTCAAAGAACAATTTAACTCAAGGACACAAAAATCGAAAGCAAACAAAATGAATGCATTTGCTTTTATCTCCCTAAACACAACAATGACGTCTCTTACCAAGTTTTATCCATTTCCTCTCTCCTAGTGTAACAATGTTTATTTTGTACTAACATTTTCAGTGTTCGCCCCAATAAGTACTGTTACTGTTATTATTGATTGTAAGAAGAAGAAGACAGAAAAATAGTATTTTCTGAATTCTCTTCAAGTGTGTAATGAGATGAAATATCTTAACCATTATATTGCTTATCTGATGATGAAGACAGACAGTGTCATACGTTGTATGCACGAGCCAACATGTAAAGACTAAGGGCTCTAGTTTCCCGGCGCGGCACAGGGTGGCGAACCACGCGCAGAGCTAGTTTCGAGCAGCGCAACCCGAGGCGCGCTCAGTTTGGTAGTTTGGCAGACCGAGGTGCGCTGAGATGGGTGTGGTGGCGCAGCAGGGGGAGGTGTCGACAGATCCAGCTTGGCGCAGTGACAGTTTCATGCCAAAAGGCTTCGCCAAAGGTGCACTAAAAGCTCGCCATCTGAAACCAGGTCTACTGTCAGCGCAGGGGGAGCGCAGACGGTTTAAGTCGAAGTTGGCTGACCGGCGGACAGTGCGCACACGTCACCAAAACCTCACAGGCAGGTTTCCGGAATATCAGGCACATTAACGATGCAATAAATACCCAAAAAAACACTATTCAATGCAACTATCTGCAATCAGCACATAAATGTGTCTCTATATCGACTGTCCCGTCACATCTGATGTCAGATCAAAGGGGATTGGCACCGTTTGGCACGTTTGGCACGCGTAATGGAAACCCAACCTGATTTGATTAACACAGCTGCAAACTAATGAGTTCACATCCCTCTCAGCCAACCACAAACAGCCACAGCATCAGATAGGGAGTATATATTCAGCATCTGTCATCTTAGAAAAGTCAAAAGAAAAGAAACAGAGTGAGACTGCGAGAGAGAAAGAGAGAGCGCGCGCGCACGAGAGAAACGCAACATTGATTTACAATTGTGGTGACCTCCTCCCAGGCTACCTTTGCATCATCAGCCCGTGGAGGTCTGCTCGCAGTTCCGTATATTCGGACACTGCGAGCTTGGACCTCCCGGACCAAAACATCAGTTTCCTCCTGGGAGAAGTTTGGCCGTCTGACGCTGCTGCTCTCTTCTGCCATGGCGAATTGAGTAAACTCTCATTACGCCTTCGCGCGGCGCATTTAAGGGCGAGGAGAGGGGCTCAATTGATTGGTGTGATGTGTGTAAAACCCACTCCACGCCTTCTCTCCTCCCTCTTTCCGACTTGCGCAGGTAGGAGGGACGGAGGTGGGAAAGAGGAGTAGCTGCGCCAGCGCGCACGGTGTGCAAAATCCGCCTGGCCACACCCAGTTGGCAAAGCGCAGGTGCGCCCTAAGCCCTAAGGTTCCATCCCAATACTCACACTTCCCCTCAAAATTGGCCCTGACCCTAGTTTTTGCGCATTCCTGCGAAGGGCTAAGGTGTCCCAAACTTTAGGGAAGTGCTTTCAGCCCTTAAAATCACCACTTAATTTGAAGGGCCGTGTGATGCATACTTACGAACCCATCTCAACTGAGGGGAAGATTTCCCAGGTTGCATTGTGAAACTATCCAGCCAGGCGCGTTTTCCAGGAAGATGGCAGCCTCCATGAGAAAGCCATCACACAATTGTAAGTACTATTTTTGCAAATAAGCATGCAAAAATTCCGAAATATGTCGGCATGTGTTATGTTTGTTGAGTTAGAATATGAATGCTTGAAAATGGCTAATTCACGATGTAGCCGACATGAATATCTACAGAGTTCTCGGTGCAAGAAGCCTACGCTGACGATACACGTGACGTAGGTGAACACGTCTGTTACTCTAATTTGCATGACGTGGCGTCCCAATTCGTAGGTAAAATTCCCTAACCCTCAACACTACCCCTTCATCATTGAGGGGAATCTATCTGGCGAGTGCACTTGAAACCAAGGGGTAAGGTTAAGGGAAGAGAATTGGGATTGGCCCTTAATGTGGCCAATAATAATGGAACGAGACTGCTTCTTGAACCTTCCAGCCAAATGTTTGTAAATGTTGGTGTGCATACTGCGTTAATAGGAAATCTTCTATATCAATATATGTGCAGGCTCTCTGTCTCAGAAAATGGTATCATCCAGGCCTTGGTCAACACTGAACCCCAGGTTTTCATCCAGACTGTGGGGCCACTTGCTCTTGCTTTAGGTTAAGTCTTCCTCTGATCTCAAGTACTGCCTCCTAGTCACACATGTCCCCTTGGCTCCCCTCTGCAGGTTTATAATTGACATGAAGTCACATGACAACATGCCCCATTGGCTGAAATGCATGTTTATAAATATGATTGGTTGTCTTTTATTGTTTTAACCTTTTAAAAATGTTTTGATCCATACCCATCTTATTTAACTGTGCTTTGTAATGTGTGTTATGGTGACCCTGATGAAGGCTACCAGCCAACACGCGTTGGTCTGACAATAAAGTTGTTCAAGCAATCGGAAGACTGTGGGTCATTTCTGAATTGCAAACAGCGGTAAAACTGGAGACAAATATATTGCTTTGATTGTTCAAATAAAATTGTTCTCCAGAATTCACAGAAGGAAGCGTGCATCTACCGCTAGCTCACTTAGCACCACTCAGCTAGCCAACGTTACAGCTCAGCCGAGGAGGACGCCGTTAACGTTCACATCTCGCGCTGTCTGATCCAGGAGTAGATGCATGCTTCAAAAGAAAATAGTTCCTACATCAAACTGCTCACAACAAGGTCTGTGGATTATCTTGAGTAACCGGGTCATGATTTCTGCAAAGAGACATTGCTGTTGAGTTTTTCAGATGTGATTTTTTTGACGGTTTGAGCACCACAAGCTATGTCCATTAAATTTCATTATACTGGAGAGAAGGCAGACATCTCTACGGCTGATATCTCCAACACTCTGCAACTCACACCAAAACAATCTAGACTGAAAAGAAGCACTACAGATTAGAAGAAAAATATCTATTTCTGCTTTTGTGGTGAACTGTCCCCTTTAAAGATCACTTCTCTTATTCTATTCTTCTTATTTCCACTCGGGGAGGATGGGACTGATTCCATCCAGGAAGGTCAAAGTGAACGGTCAAGCGAGCAGAGTTTCAGTGTCTTGCTCCAGGACGCTTCAGCGGGATGGACGCTTGCCAACATCTGTCCTGCTGATTGGAGGCATACACATGTCACTTCTGAGAAACTTCAAGACAAAAGCTGGATTTCCTTTGACAGTCTGACCTGCATGTGGCGCAGGCGGCCAACCAGATTTCAGAAACATCTCCCAAACGACCCCTTGACTCAAGTATAAAGCTTCACACATAATTGTTTGATTCAGGGGAGAAAATGTGCCAAGAGCTGCCAGCTTTCATTGTGTTCTGGGTGGCTCAGCGCAGTCTAACACTAATGAGTGCTGATGTCCACTGCTATCCTCCTCTTCCTCCTCCTCCTCATCCTCATCCTCCTCTTCTCATCCTCCCCTGGAAGGTTGAGAGGAGATCCGGTAATGACAGGATTTTAAAGGAGCCCCCATGGCCTGACTCTTAACACCCGATAGGCTGGCCGGTCACACCCAGCACACACACTGTCTCCCTCTCTTCCTCTCCCTCCCCCTCACACACACACACAACAAAAACACACACCCCTGTTCTCTGCACTAGAATTAGCCGTTGGCAGCACTCCAGTCAGATCCGCTCAATATTCCACCCTTCCAAAAACCACCCTCTCTCTTCTCATTGTTCACTGGAGGCCGCACATTGCCACAGTCATAGTTGTGTCACAGCAATCAATCAGCCATCAATGTGAAACGGCTACACCGATACAGAGAAAACACAACACGACTGCACTGTAATCCCCCCCAGACTCCTCCCTAACTGTCCCCTGACATCTCTCCTCTGGAGTCTCCATCCTGCTGCCTGACCTCCATCTGCTCCTCACTCTCTCCATCTCCTTCTCCATCACTATGTCCGTCGCTCCCTCATGGTTGCGTACAGACATCACACCCGTTATCACCTCTCTGTGATTCAGGCACTTGATTCATTACCCAGCTGGTGACCTTCTCACACATACAGAAATTCGCAGACAGACACACAAGCCCGGCATTCACACATGCAGGCATTTACACTCACACACGATCGCGCACATGCATGAACACTGCTATGATACGACTGAATATGCAGATAAGATGATAATTTCAGATTTCTTCTATCCGCTTTGTATGCAACTAACAGTGTTGAGGCTGTTCTCATGCACTGGTCGTACTTATGCCTACGAAAAGTAAAGTGCTAGAATTGGTATTTAACCCACGTAATTCATTTCATTTACTGGTTTATTTAAAACAGGGACAGTCTGTGATATTTCACCAGATGTAGCACACATTTCATCTGTTGTCCCAAGGCATGGACATGCTGCACATGTAACAATATATATTCCACATAACATCAGTAAGTACACACACCTGTAGGACAGTGCATAAACAACATTAGAGGCATTATCACACAACATGACTGACTGTCTTTCAGCCATCTTTTAACATTAGTTTTAAACTGCATGGTGGTGCAGTGGTTAGCATTGTTGCCTCACAGCAAGACCTGTTCTCCCTGTGTCAGCATGGGTTTCCTTCAGGTGCTCCAGCTTCCTCCCACAGTCCAAAGACATACAGGTTAATTGGTGACTCTAAATTGTCCGTAGGTGTGAATGTGAGTGTGAATGGTTGTCTGTCTCTATGTGTCAGCCCTGTGATAGTCTGGTGACCTGTCCAGGGTGAACCCTGCCTCTCACCCAGTGTCAGCTGGGATAGGCTCCAGCCCCCCCGCAACCGCTATAAGGATAAGCAGTTACGGAAAATTAAAGAATGAATGAGTAAAACTAATACTGTCATACTGTGGTAATTTGCACCAGGAGGCTGTGATCACGTGACCTATGTGCCGCCGGGAGCAAAGACAGTCAGGTAAAGCAGCACATAGAGCCAACTGGTGACCTTCAGTTTGCCAGCCAGCCAGCTGAAAAAAAATCAAAGATGGTTGCAAAACAGAAAGATGTACCAAGACGTTTATAATTTTTATTTAAGATACCGGTCCTTGGGAAATATTCCATACAGTTCTTATCAAAAATGGGATACAGGATAGACTTCCCTATACCATGGAAACTATACCATGGTTTTTAGTTTGATATATAAAACCTGGCTCCTAGAAAAATGCTAATATATGGGGTATTAGAGAGAGTCAGACGAATGCCAGTTTTGTGGTTCAGAGCCTGAGTCAACGGTCCATCTGTTTTAGTTTTGTCTTATTGTATCTGCATTTTGGGATGAGGTTCAAAAGATGTGCTCAAAAATGACTTTACACCTGGAGCTGGATCGCTTCTCTGTGATGTTGGGGGATGTCACAGTGACAAAGACCTATACTGTTCATTTAATTATATTATTAGGGAATAGGTTTATTTATAAGGCAACTGGAGCAGAATCTTTAAATATCTATAGATTTCAGGGCTTCCTTAAACACCAGATTATTTTGGACGGATATTATACAATTAAGGTTATTTAGATAGATGGGAAAAGTCAATTGAAACTGAGGGGTGGTGAGAGAACTTCAGGAAGTAAGTTAAGTAAATAAGCACGCAAGAACACAAATGTCTGAGTCAGCTGGATTGGACATTAAATGGATTTTATCCTGCCAGCTCACCAGTAAAACATCTGTGATGTCAGACTAAGCCCATGTGCAAATAGAGCGGGTCATTTTCCAGAGAATTTCCAGCGAGCGAGTTGGTACATTTATGACATTTTTATTATGCGACTGCGCAAAACAGGAAGACTACAAACATCAGAGGGTGAAGAAGAAGGATGACTTACACAAAGACACCAATGAAAATATCAAACTGGAGAGATGATAGGGTTCAGGAACATCTGTCGGTAAGGGTTGTCGCCAGAATTGTCATTTAAGACTCTGTTGGTCACGATCAAATTATGAACCAGCTATGTAAACAAAACACAACGATTTCCGCAGTGTATTTTTTGTATCATGTCCTGCCTCCTGCAAACTCCACCCTAGCGCCACCCCTCGCCTCAACCAAATGCAATATTTCCACTACATGAGAAAGCTTCTGACCCGGACAATCTCCTGTTGTGTGCTACATGTGAGAATGGGCAACTCCACAGTAACTGAATTCATCCAAAAATTTATCCAGAACCCTAAAGTTAATTCACAAAAGCTGCAGAACTCCGTATTCGTCAGCTCCACACCGCAGTCTTTAGCTCTCACCAGCCATTAGCGGCACACGTAACAAAATGTTAAGCTCTGTGATTGGATGATTCTTGCCTTCTACCTTCAACTCTGTATCTTCCTGCCAATCCAAGCCCTCGAAGAACTCATCCAACTCCCATACTACCTGAGCCATGAGCGCCCAAAAAGGCCCTTCGCATTTTGCAAGTCTTTATTCTACCCAATCTTCCCAAAAGTTTACAAGTTGGTCTGAAATGTAAAGCTGAAAAATATAGTAAAGTAAGTTATCTGTTGTTCTAAAAATATGATTTTCAAAGATTTTAAAGAAACGTATAGAAACAGACATTAACTGGAAAGCTTCTGCTATATATCGTTAAATGAGCCAAGTAAGCTCTTAGGCAACAAGGACTCTTTTTCTCTCATCCATCCATCCATCCATCCATCCATCCATACCTGGAGTTGGTCATGTCCGTCTGTCCTCCCTGACTCTTCTCCAGCCCGAGCTTGGTGAAAATCCCAACCAACACCATGATGGCCACCACTCCACAGATAATATACACGATCATGTGGGTCCGATCCTTGTCCGGCTCCTCCTGGACCTCCGTGACGGGTGCTGCCGGCCGCCCGGTGTTTGCCCAGACGGGCGTGTCATAGTTGGAACACGAAGTCTGGTCCAAACTGTGGATTTTGAACTGACAGCAGAAGCGGTAGAAGCAGGAGCCGCAACAGAACAGGTAGATACCTGCGTTACAGTTAAAGGGCGGGTCCCACTGACCCATGACATCATAGTAACCCCAGCAACGGTTACCGCTAGTTGGAGCTGTTTTGTCCTCCACGTCTGGCGTGGGTGTTGCCAGCGCGGCCTCTGGTACCATAGAAGGCTGCGCTGTCTGGTTGTTGGGAGACACCTGGGCTAAAGCCTGACCTGACGGCCAGGAGTTCAGTCCGCCCAGAGAGGTCAAACTCAGGAGGATGGCCAGCGACAAGCTAACCAAAAGTGGGTGCACGGAGGTGGCCATCTTGGACTTACTCCAGTACGTTGTGGTGGCTCAGTGCTGATGTGTAATTTTAAATGATAGTAAAGCTCCTCGGTTTAAAAGCAACAAAGAAATAGAGAGCTGAGTATCCTCTTTGTCCAGAGCTTTAAATTACAGTCACTGAATGAATCTCTGAGGTATTAGAAATCATTGAGATAACAGCTTTGATAAATAGAGTGCGGCCAGCCTATATATGCATGCCTGGAAGAAAAATAAAGAGCATTCACTTAGCGTTGTGGGAGTTATTACTGCACGCCGTTAAAGAAGGTTAAATTGTCGTCAAGGGGCCGAGGAACAAGTGAGTGAAAGAAATCAATCTCACATCTCAACAGGAGTGAATGAGTCCCTCGTGAGCAGGCACTCACACGCACAGACACATCCCTGGCAGTTTACTGTGTGTGTGTTTATCAGAGCAGATAAATATTCCAAAATTTAGGAAGTGTCACCTCTCACAAAGCCATATATCATCAGCAGACAGCAGAGGCGGCTGTAGACAAATCCAAATCCAGTGGCTTGGAGGGAATCTAGTTTAGGAGGGCGTGTTACCTACGAATGAACTTGCCTCTGGCATTTCCTGCAATAAGCTCCCCTGCTGATGGGATGAATAATCCGTGAAAAGTGAGAACTCTTGGTTCCTGACGGCGCTCGCAGGGAAAAAAAAGAAGGCAGATTCCTCTCAAACTGGAAGATAGTCACGGGCTCCCACATGAAAGGCTTCTCACTTCAGAGATGGACTCATATTCCTGAGTGGATAACAACTCTAATGCTCAACGCTGGAGTCAGATCAGTTGTGATGTCCTGGAAAAACTCTGACCAGAGTGCAGTGCTTTCCTCTGGAGTCGCCTCCACTTCTCCCTCTCAGATCTTTAACTTGCATCTATCATCTTCCTGCTCTCAGTGTCACTGTTCAAAAGAAGCTTTTTTATTTTTGTGGTGGGCATCTTTTCACTGCCACCTTTCTCCACTTTGCTGAACGTGACTTCCTTTCTTGAGGTGTGTAGATCCAGTCTTTGTGAGTTAAACACTGAGCTTTTATTTTGGAAGGATTGTGTAGGATTCCTACTTCCAGCCCAACAGGTAACAGCAGCTGTGCGATATTCTTTAAAACATTACTCCAGGCTCTCGTCAAGCTGAAATCCTTTGATGATTACAGTCCAAAAGCTCCTGCACCTGAGGCGTGTTTTCCCTCACGCACACTCACACACACTCACGCACGCACACACACACTCACACACACACACTCACACACACACAGCTCAAATCCCCCTGGTGAGAGTGCTCTGTCAGTGTCAGTCTGTAGCTTTTAAGCGACACACACAAGGAGTCCAATGGCTCTTTGTTCTCGGCGTGCGCAGGGCTCCTGTTGCTGCTGCTGCTGCTGCTGCTGCTCTGTGCACTCTCCACTGGAACCCCTCCTCTCCGTGGATCCCAGGGTCTCTAACAGACCCAGGACACCAGCTGGGTGCTCTGTCTGTCAGCCCGCTCAGTCCTGCCCTACAAGTGCTAAGGGGAGAGGAAAGAGAGAGGGGAGGGGGGGGCTGATGTTGTGATACTGGATCTCTGAATGTCTTAGCGTTGCTGCATCCAAGAGAAGCTGTAAAAAGAGATGCTGGGATGACTTGACCAGAGTGGAGTGTCCCACATAACTGATCGTGGCTTTGATGCTTTTGTCTCTCCTTCCTTTGCTCAGGTTTTGATTATCTTTACACCCTGATCTTAATCTCCTTCTATCCTCTCTTTGATATTTTTGCCTTCTTTCTCTCCTCTCACAACTCACCTCACCCTCTCCTCTCAGCCCGAGCCGGGCTGCACGGGTCTGTCGTCGCTGAGGAAATATCAGCGTGGGGTCAGAGAGCCCGCGGACTGCCCTCTGCACTTTCAGTGTTCAGTGTGCAAGCCTCACCGGAATAATACTCCCCCAGCCCATTCGGACGACAGAGACAAGTGGAGATGCGACAGCCACACAGGCGTGTGGCAATGAGGGCAGATCAAAAAAAGAAAAAGAAAAAATCCTGTTTTCAAAAGAAGCCCCCTTGGAAATATAGGACTGTCTGCAGCAGCAGCTTTTTCAACTCACTTGCCTTTTTTTCCATTTGCATCAATGTATTTTTTTGTCCTTTTTTCCCCCTTTTGAGCAAAAAATTGACAAAAAAACCCTCAAAGCATTAATATGCAACAGTTTTAAAGCAAGTGCTGCATATTAGCTCCCAATTTCTTTCATGCAATGGATTTTTTGCTGTCAATTCAGTCCTTGTCCGGCTGCAGCTTCTTTGAAAACAGGCATAATTTGATATATATGTATAGGAATTTTATATATATATCATATGTATGTGTTTTCACTGGTGCTCTGCTTGTGGGATGCTCCAAACAGAAGTGGGAAGAGAAAGGAGAATTTTTTTATTCCATCCTCTCCTTTTGTTGTTGCCTCTTCATCAGTGTGTATTCCCTTATTTCCTCGCCGCCTCAGTGCGTCTGTATCCCGTCCGCTGGTGATGCTCGCGCTGCTGCTACTGCTGCTGTTCTCTGCCAGGACTGGATGACAATGTCTAACACACACACACACACACACACACACTCTCTCACACACACTCCTCCCTCTCCAACTCACTCCTCCCTCTCTTGCTCACTCCTCCTCTCTCTCTCTCACACATACACACACACACACTTGTGTCTTTTGTGCGTAAATGAGCGCAGCTCTCGCCTGCTGACTCTCCCTTTCACTCTGCTCCTCTCTGTCTCATTATGTGTCACTGACACTCTTCTCCCAGTTTTGTTTTTCTTTTTGGCTCCTGAACTCACTCTTTCCCCCTTTCATGTTCCCCCAGTTCCTGTCATCTGTTCTTTTATCATCCATTCATCTCTGCTCACCTCCTGTCTCTCTAACCTTTGCAGTTGGCGTGTGCACGTGTGATGCATCCGTGTGTGTTTGTGCCTGTGCGTAATGACTGCGCTGACACCGTCTTTGCGGGAGCATGCCTGGAACATGTGTGGTGCTGCAGTCTATAAGGGCTGATTTAGGGAAAAGGACGGAGAGCGATGGACGGAGGGAAGGAGAGGAGGAAGCGAGAGTGAGATAAACAGAGAGGAAGAGGGGAGGCAGGAAGAGAGAGGGAGGGGAGGGGAGAAGAGGACAGCGGAGCGGCTGCCAAAGCGAGGGCTTGACAGAGAGGAGCAGGGGAGGGAAAGAGGAGAGGAATTATCTCAAGGAAGGGAGGGGGGATTAAAAAACATGGGGGACGCAACTGGAATAGGAACTGACAGAGGGATAGTGGGAGGGAGTGGGGGAGAGATATAGATGGGAAGGGAGTGCAGACAGGTAGCAGAAAAAAAGGAGAGCTATCTCAAAGGAAAGTGACATATTAGACTTGGATGGAGAGAAGAGGGAATAGTATTCAGAGAGAATTCAGGAGAGACTGTTAGAAAATTCCCCGGAAATCGACTGAAGAGAGACGGAGAAGCAAAATGTTATAAATTTTGAATCATCTCTGATATAATGTTGAATGTGAACTAGATTTTGAAGAGTAGTTCCTTTGGGTCCGACCATGAACCAGGCAAACCTCATCAGAAAACACAGTAGGAGAAAAAAAAACCACTGCTTAATATTTCATTCTGTTTTTAAGTGGCTAACATTATATTCATCTTAAATATTCATTCTTCAAACTTTTTACATAAAAGCTTAAAGGCTTTCTTTAATTTCCCTGTCACCCGCTCCTTTTTATCTTTTTATCTCTCCACACACTCTCCACACACTCTCGTGCATTTCAGCCACTCTGTCCTTTTTTTGTTGTTGTTGTTTGTTGTTTGTTTTTGTTGCAACTACCCCCAGCTCATCTTCGCTCGCTGTTTGTACTCTGTCCAACCCTCTCGGCCTAAATTCGCTTAAAATCTTTGGCAGAGTGCATCAGGAGTTATGTCAAGAAACACACACACACAAACATACATACACACTCCCATGACTTCACACTACAGTTCTGTGATGTGCCACAAACCAGCTAATCCTCCTCCTCCCCACAGCCTGACGGTAAAGTGTCCTCAGCACATTTTCGCTAATGGAAAGCAGGTCATTAATTTGGAAATAAGAATCAAAGTTGTGGTGAATAAAGGTTGGTTTGCCGCCATCCCAAACGCGGGGCGCAGAGAGAGTGGGAGCGAAGGGTGTTAGCTGAGGATCAGGATGGAAAGGAAAGAAGGGTGAGATGGATGGAGAGGAGGAATCCTCGGGGAGAGATGGAGGGCAGAGAGTAGAGATTGAACGGGAGATCTGTCTTAAATCATTTCTCTTTCTCTCCCTCTCTGCTTGGCTGTGATCTAATGGCACATTTTCCACTCTGTTTCTGTCGCGTTCTCTCTTGCTTTCTTCTCTCCTGCACATCTCAGGCAGTCACAGGCGAAGATTTCAGAGGGAACGTCCCCATCAATATTTAGAGCATGTGAATTTGACACCCTCCAATAGAAACAGAAAAGTAGCAGAAGACCTTCACTTTTACTGAATTAAAGAAATGTATACCATAAATTAATGCAGAATATGCAAAAATTGGAGCATAAAAAAAGTAAGAGAGTGATGCTCAAAATTTTCTGGCAGGGAACCCCAAACCCCCAGTTACTAACAAAACTTAGGCCCTTGCATGTAGCAGTAGTTTCATATACCAACATGTTGTCACTCTGACCACGTTTGGTCATGGATTTTCCACATCCAGATACGACGAAAGCAGACGTTGCGCTAGACTTTTTCGTCGCCAGTCATTTTGACCGACAGGGTCATAAAAATCCGGTCATAATCTATTTTTACCGGTCATTTTAATTTTTGTTTTTAAATGATAATAAAGATATTCAAAGACATTTAGTTTTCATTCGTTCGTTTTTAATAAATCCAACAAGC
>NC_065523.1:34748472-34749632 GCF_006386435.1 Epinephelus moara | reverse complement strand
AGACGAGTGGAGTCGATGTTTAACCAGCGCGGAGAGCGCAGGAGAAATGCGCTGCCTGTGTGGACAGTCAAGCGCCTGCGAGTATACTCACAGGACTTCTGCGGCACTCTGCAGTGTGAAAACGGCAGCCACTTAAACCACTGACTGTGCACTCCGCCGCCAAGTGGGCAGGGGTGGTAATTGCAACCGGTCAAAATGACTGACAGCCTTCAGATTTTCCGGTCATTGTTGTAAAAAACCGGTCAATGACCAAGAATATCTGGTTAACGTGACCCCTGGACGAAAGGTACCCTGGAAGTGTTGGTTGTTGACGTGTCAAGTTCTGCCTGTTACGTGCATTGTACTCTTTCAAAATACACTTCTGTTTTCACAGGAAATTTACCATTTACATACAGTCTCTTTCAAAATAAACTAACTACATCGGTACGACAACAAAAATTGACATTTTTTTTCCATTAACAAACACAAGTGGTTAGGGTTAGGAACAAAGAACAGGGTTTGGCTTTATAATCTTACGGGACACGAACATCGCTCTCTTCGGCAAAAGTCAGTGTGTGACCCATCAACCACCCCTCCCTTCTGCCCCACTCGGACTTTCACCGCCTTAAAGGGATAGTGCACCCAAAAATGAAATTCAGCCATTATCTACTCCCTCATATGCCGAGGGAGGCTCAGGTGAAGTTTCAGAGTCCTCACATCACTTGCAGAGATCCAAGGGGAGAGGAGGTAGCAACACAACTCCACCTAATGGAGGCTGATGACACCCCAGATTCAAACATCCAAAAACACATAACTGAAACCACAAAATATCTCCATACTGCTCGTCCGTAGTGATCCAACCCAGATAGCACACATACATCTGGCCGACGAAAGTTTAGATCGTTAAGACGTAGCAGGGAGAGCGTTTGCTCATTGCCAAGACGTCGTTGAGACGTCAGCCTTTAATCGAAAATGACCACCACACGACGTTCAAGCGATCAATAAAAGAAGCTGCGCTCAGTAGGCGCTCCTTCATTAATATTCATATGCTTTGTTAACTACGACCTTTATTCATTTAGGTCGGACCTTTCAAACTACAAATATTTCACCATTCAATGTGAGAAATCAATGCTAACATTCAAAAATAGCTGACTGTTACCCTATTTCATGTATAAGTGTGC
>NC_065523.1:34745346-34747532 GCF_006386435.1 Epinephelus moara | reverse complement strand
CCGTCAGCCTCCATTAGGTGGAGTTGTGTTGCTACCCACTCTCCCCTTGGATCTCCGCAAGTGATGTGAGGACTCTGAAACTTCACCTGAGCCTCCCTTGGCATATGGGGGAGTAGATAATGGCTGAATTTTCATTTTTGGGCGCACTATCCCTTTAACTTTCATCCTTGTCCCACTGGTTTCCCTGAAATCATTTTTTCTTTTTCCCTAAATTTGATATTTCTTCAGGGAGGGCAGTAAGTTACAGTGTGGCTCCATGCTAGTGCTGACAGCTTGATGGATCACCATAAAGGGGTGGGGCTTAGCAAAGGGTCAGTTGTCTGGGTGGAAATGCAACATGGAAATAAAGAAAAGACGTTTTTCTTTACAAACTGGAGGTGCTGCATACAATGGGACGAAGCTCCTGTGAAGTCCCATCTAGTTCCATTATACTGCAGAGAAGGCAGCATCCCCACAGCTGATATCTCCAACACTAGACAACCTTCACTAAAACAATCTAATAAATTGCACTACAGGTACGAGGAAAAATATGTCTTTTTGCATTGATCTGAATTGTCTGAGATAAACGTAAGAAAGCTACTGACAAAAATCTGAAAAGCTCCCTCGGCCCATTTTGCATGCACTTTTGTGACGGTCCCTAACTTCAGCTCATCATGTATCTGATCATGTCAAGCTTTACTGTGCTGACCAATAAATTTGGTGAAAATGGACGAAACATTATTGAGCATTAGACTCCTCAGTGTTTTTAGACTATAGCATATAGTGCATGATAGAGAAAACAATAACCTGTATTACTTTTGATGCTGAACAAAAAGTGATATTAAGAGCCGGGGTATTCTTAATTGCATTGCAGACGTTTATCTGCAATGATATCACACCAGTGTAACACTGTAGCAGTGTATGTATGATGGCTGTGTTTCAATATGACTGACTTATGACACTGAGAGGAAGTGCTGCAATGTTTGTGTCAATCTGGTGACAGGTTGGTGGGCGGAGGGGATGCTGGGTGAGGCGACGGATATTACTGCAGAAATTCTGATGCTGTTCATATCTGGAAAATGTATTTCTATTCATTTAAATCCCTGAAAAGTTTATTTATTTTGACACCTTTTACTGCGTCCCATCTAAAAGCAGGTGGCTGTATTTGGTGGATCTTTATGAGAAATATTTCTGTCACAATCTGACAAATCCAATAAAAAGTTCTCCCTCCTCTGCTCATCTGTTCTTTCTCCTCCAAACTGATCTCACAGAAATACATGAACCTCTTAACACTGCATTACGTGGTGGTGGCAAAATTACAGCACCACAGTAACAATGCCAATGGAAAGTTAAGAGGATCCTTTGTCATGGTGACTCACAAATTCCTGGGTTAAGTGACATCACACAATGTGCACTGGTTAATGTTACAACCACACAGGTAGAATAAAGAGCGAGAAAGTTAGAGTAAGAAGGAGGTTAGGTTGATGGGTCAAACAAACATCTGCCTTTACCTCAGAAGACCGCTGTTTGTGTCCCGTGTAGAACTAAAAGTCAACATTTACTTCTTTTATCTGAATGTACTTATGTCCTTTACATATACATCACATCACTTGACAAGTACTTATGTACCATACGTAACACACACAGATGTTATAACTGAAAACAATCCAAGGTTTTGTGACCCAACCCTAACCATGCCAGGGACTGGTGATTGTAGCCTGGTAAGACCATCCTGATGCCATGAGGTCAACATTCGGTTTTGCTCTCTGTATCAATACGGACTGGATGTCGTCCCAAACATTTCCAGTGGGCGGGAGTACTTGCCTTGACAGATGAATTCCTTCAGCCAATCAGTGGAACAAAATACCAGGAAATATCTTCATCATCGCCAGTGGAGCCAGTTGATAAATTAAGCTTTTACTAAATCCAGTTGGAAGAATCGTGAGAACGTCTGCGAGTGCATACTCTTGCTTGTTGCTTGTGGAGCCGCCATTACTGTTTTGCAAGCTGCAGCCTGCATTTTACATCATCAGCTACAACTAGTCCATACCCATTGGTAGCTTTGTCACCTTCTACCTATGCCAGTCCTCAATGCCTATGTGCAGTTTCACATAGATTGACCACGTCAGTGAGTAGAAAAACGTGGGACAGACAGAATGACACACTGACAGTTTCTGTGGTTATGTACAGCATACCATACCATGAGC
>NC_065523.1:34713149-34745104 GCF_006386435.1 Epinephelus moara | reverse complement strand
TGCTTCATTGGCATCCTCCCATGACCCTCTACCACTGTGCCAAATTTCACATGGATTGACCAAGTCAGTGAGGAGAAAAACGTGGAACAGACACACAGACAGAGTTTTCATCATTATATAGTAAGATGTAGTCCCTGATTGGCTGTTTATATTGCCAATTAGGATGTGGATCCTTGATTGGCCCTGACTGGATTTTAATTTCTGGAAAGAGTTTTGGGCGGCAGAGTAAAGACTGATCCAAAGAGCGAAACAGGATGTTGAGCTCACGTCATCAGGATGGTCTCACCTGGCTCGGGCTATTGCTCTGACGGCCACATTGGTCTGAAAAATGTCCCGTTGGACCAATAGCCTCTCTCCAACAGCCCATCCCAAAAACAAACTTCCTGCTCTCCGAAAATACATGCTCTCAGCAGTTAGACAACCTATTTGCCAGGAAATATGATGACATTGTGTGTTTCTATAAACCACGGATGCGTACAATACCATGAACTGACGTTTATTTTCCTTCAACAACAACATGGTTACGTTTAGCCATCGAACACACATGTTACATTTAGGAAAAAAGAACAGAGTTTGGCTTTATTATCTTACAGGAAGTGAACACCGGCCTCCCAGGTGAAAGTTGGTCATTGTTGGACCCATCCACCACCTCTCCCGCCCACCGCACTCCGACTTTTTACCCCCTTAACTTGAGTCGTTTTCCCGCAACGTTTCCCCCTGACGCTGCCAGGCCAGCTGTGTATTATGCTGACATGAAAGCACGGCTTTTTTGTCGTTGTCTGACCCCAGAAGTCGCTGCCAAAGTGCCGATATTCCATGAGATCTGAGTGAGCCTGGGTTGGGGACACCTCTTTATATTACATCCTTACCGCCAGCGTTTCTACCTGTCACAACCCGCCGGTGTATCATAGTGCTGGGACAGGTGATGTCAAGCCGCATTATGAACCAATTCCATCAGTACGCGTATCATACTGCCACAACAGATGCCATATGCCGTATCAAATCGCTGCCAAAGGTGGCTTTTGGCGTCTGGTAGCAGTGCTTGAAGACTTAGGAAAGAGAACAGGCTGTCCCTTTCTAAACCTAACAGTGGTGTTGGTGCCTAAACTCAACTGTGGCACCACATAATCTAAAGAAGTCATAGTCATTTCACGTATTT
Organism: Epinephelus moara; assembly: GCF_006386435.1. NCBI lineage: Eukaryota > Metazoa > Chordata > Actinopteri > Perciformes > Serranidae > Epinephelus > Epinephelus moara. The sequence goes on along the minus strand of NC_065523.1, from coordinate 34,743,945 downwards.
CTGTGACATCACGTTTTTTCCTCACTTGAGCTCTCTCTCTATTTTCTTTCCACTTCTATCCTCTCCTCTTCTACTCATCACCTCTCCTCTTTCCCTGCCACTTGTCTCTTTTCTTTTGTTCCTTGTCCTTCTTTTCTCCTCTACATCATTCTCCTCATCCAGCTCTTCTCCCTTCTTCACTTCCTCTCCTCTCCTCTTCATCAATCTTACAGAAACCTCAAGGAAGAACACGATCATTTTCCTCCCCTCATTCTCCCTCTTCACCTCCGTCACCTGCCGCCTCTGCTGCCACTTCAAACCACATCCCCTCTCTACCCTCACTTTGTCCTTCTCTCAGTCTGTCTCCATCTCTCACCTCATCCTCCCGTCCTCTCATCAAACTGTCTCCCATTGTCTCTTAAATTCCAGTGCATGTGCCACGCCGCGCCACGCCTGTCACTCCCACTCCTTTTGTCTCGCTCTGTGTCACTTCCTTCCGCACACCAGAGCTGCGCATCATTCCTGTACTCTCTGACTGTCACTCAGTATAGATTAGTTCAGGAAAACGGATGGAGTTATGTGAGGGTAACTCAGACAAGGCCACGAGAGGATACAGAGGAAGAGAGAGAAGAAGATGAAGGAATCCAAAATAAGAGAAAGGCCTTGAAAACAAGATGGAGTGATTTCGTAGAAAGTAAGAAAGCAATGAAGTAGTTACAAACAAATAGAGAAGACAAATAGCTAACAAGGGAAGAGAAAGAGACATAGATTAAGTGATAGTGACGACATCTGCAGGGCTGATGGATGTCTGCGGTTGTAGGAGTGTTTGGCTTCTTTTTTTTTTTTGATTCACTGCCCTGTTCAGCACCGATGCCCTCCCACAGCCTCGTCCTTGACTGCAGGGGCCAGACATCGTATACCTGCCATTGATTCGGAGCCGGCACACACACACACACACAAGCATAAATGAATACTTTCACACACACCTGAGCACACTCACTCACAAACAAAGATATCTCGTTCCCTGGAGGAGGCTCAAGACAGAGTTTAACAGCATGGAATTTAATGTTTATGTCCTGCGCCGTAATTAGGAGTGTACCCTGTGTGTGTGTCTGTGTGTGTTTACTGCTATATTTATATAGCTGTTATCTCTCTGAGCATGACACTGGTATATTTCACTGCAAAGAACAAAGCACTGCATTGAAATGTAACGTGCTGCTGACTCTCTTAAGACAGGCAAACACTGTGTGGATTAAACAGGATTTTAGCCCCCCACTAACTTTAAGAATTGAGGCGAATTTCTGCCAAAGCTGTTGTCATTGGATGTGCAGTTTGAGGGGTGATGCCTGATCCTCTGCCCGAGAATTCAGCTTTCATGGTCCTCAAAAGTGGTGGTCTTGTTTGAACTAGAATAGTCAAATGTTGGGGGTGAAACTGTAGCCTAAAGACTGCTGTGATATAAAACTAAACCTGCTGCTCCATAGAAAAAGTTGGATGATCTTTCCACTCATTTTGTCATCACCATTTAGGACAAGGTTGTTTTTTTTTTAATGAACTTTATTGGAATTATAAATGGACCAAACCAACCAAGGGTTACATGTTTGTTTACTGTGAGCAGTCAGTTGATCTGAAGCGAGTTAACATAAAAGGCAGGACCGGGTCATGCCAAAAAGACACACCAGATTAATAAAATTGCACATCTGCCCAGCTTGTATCAGAACTATGTATATAAAGAGTAAACTCAAACAGGGGCGAAAATCCCATTTCATAGGGGAGACAATAAACAGTAAAATTTTAGAGAATAATACTGGCTGAGTCCACCTGCACATGTCCAGATTTAAAACAAAATGATTGAAATCAAATTAACATGTACACATGTTAGTGTGTCTGGAGCAGAGCAGGTCTCTGTCTCCCCGTGCGCAGTAGTGTGAATATTTATGCTATTAAGTAAGCGGAGAAAACATGTCTCTCATTGTTTAATAGCAGCAAAACAATAAGGCTTCATTCATCAAAGACAGAATCTCTCTCCTTCTCTCCCTCAGGTGTGTGGAATGGATCCTTCGTCTCTGGCTGGCTGCAGGAGCAAACCGTTTTTGTTTTTTTTCCTTTCGTTTTTTTACCGGTAGTGAGATCATAACTTTAAAAAATGTTTGAAAGAAAAGTAACCAAAGAAAATGTGTCATACTGAATATTTCGTTTGTTTACAAGGTATTTTGAATTTTGAAACCTGTTTTATTGACCTGTTCGTAATAAATTACTTTTTTTGGACTTTAAACATTTATCTCAGCACTGCAAGTTACTGATAAGTAGTCAAGACTCAAGCCAGCAGCAGTCACATGTAGAAAAGTGGATATACAGTGAATGTCTATACTTATGAGAAATGGCTTAACAACTAAACATTTCCTGCAATTAAACTGGTAAACTGGTTTATAAAGTGTGCTGTGAGATCTGCCGCTGCGCACCTCACAACCGTGCATAATAGTCGCACGTAATGACCGCTCCTCCTCGGTTAAACTGCACGTCTTTCATGTTTGTCTCACTGACAGGTGGAGAGCCTACAGACAGGTACCCATTAGCTACGAGCCGCTCTGCCACTGACTGCTCTTGTCCTGTCCTCTCCCTCTTCTTTCTCTCCTGTCCTCTCTATCACTAAACTCTGAGCTTAATCATTAGCTTTTAGCTTAGCAGCACTCGTAATTGAGTAGGCTTTTGAACAATGCAGGAGAAATGTTGCAGACAGTTTATTTTATCAGCCTGGGCCTGGGGCTTGTTGTAACAGTAATGTTGTAACGTGTCTGTGTGAGTGTACATCTTACCCCGCGATGTGCGATGTGGGCAGCCGGATCCAGCCTAGCCCCGCCCGTTGGAAAGAGTGTGGGATGTACCACTACTAGGAATGGGAGGGGGGGACTAAATCTTTTAAGATTTAAATAGCACATTATTGCGTGATTATAATGAGCACCGCTTACATTGTGCTTTCAATACATACTGCTGCATTGTTCAAAAATTATTAATTGTGTCTCATATTATTCTAAAGGGGGACAGCTTTACTGGAGAGGGGGTCATGTCCACCCTGTCCCCCCCAGGATTTCCGCCCCTGAACTCAAAGGAATAGTGCAACATGAAGGTACAGTCAGCAGCTGGTTAGCTTAGCTTAGCACAAGGACTGGAAACAGCTCCTCTGATCCTATCCAAAGGTGATTGGGCACTTCTAAAGCTCACTGATTAAAGGGGAACTTTGGTATTTGGCAACCCGTACCCTGTTTTCCCATGTTTTTGTGTCTAAGTGACGAATGTGTACAAGAGTTTTTGAAACTGGCCCAATGTTGAGTGTGAAGGCTGCAGCTGGCAGAAATGAAGCAGGCTGCAATGTATCCACTTAAATGTCTGACAACCAGTGTTGGGCAGTAACATGTTACTAGTAATGTGTTATAGTAATATATTACTTTTTCCAGTGATGAGAAGTGAAACTAAGTACTAATAAAATTTCAGTTACCCCAAAACCAAACAACAACAGCAGGTGCTTAACCAGTCTGTTGTGGTGAAAAGGGAGCTTAGCCAGAAAGCGATTCCAAGCTCTCGATTTACCGGGCGATCTCTGGGTAGTGACCGAAAGAACGAGATCGCGAGTACAAGCGGCCGAAATGAGTTTCCTCCGCAGGGTGGCTGGGCTCAGCCTTAGAGATAGGGTGAGGAGCTCGGACATCCGGAAGGACTTGGAGTAGAACTGCTGCTCCTCCACATCGAGAGGAGCCAGTTGAGGTGGTTCGGGCATCTGGTAAGGATGCCTTCCGGACGCCTCCCTTGGGAGGTGTTTCGGGCATGTCCAACCGTCATCACCCGGCTGGCCTGGGGATGCCTCGGGGTTCCTTCAGAAGAGCTGACGGAAGTGGCTGGGGAGAGGACTGTCTGGGCTTCTTTGCTGAAGCGACCTGGACCTGGATAAGCGGAGGACGACGAGTACGTGTATGAGTGACTCTCCATCTTTCACGCAGATCTTTGGGAAAATAACGGTCACAGGCAACAGAAGACCCCCAGGAAAAGAAAAAATAATGATGAAAAAATATTTGCACACTATCTAGCCTTAGCTACACTTAATGATGATTACCTTAACATTCACATAAGCACACATCTAAATTTTGGGGAGATATGCAAATACCAATTTTAAGAAAAGTAATATAATGAGTAGAGTAACAAATTACTGTTGGCAGGGAGTAATAAGTAAAGTAATATTGATACTTTTGAAAAGAGTAACGAGTAATGAGTAATTTATTACATTCTTAAAGCGACGAGCCCAACACTGCTGACAACATGACTGTTTATTTAAATGGAGTCTGGAGGGTTTGGTGATTGCGATTTCAGAGCTGTTTTTTACAACATGACACTGTCTGTCCTCTGACCCTCACAGCCGATAAGGAAAAAGTCCCCCAAAAAACTTTAACTGGCAAAAGCAATTTCTTATTATTAACATCACATTGCAGCCTGTTTTGCCACTGGCGGCTGCAGCCCTCTCGCTCAGTACTGGACCAATTTGAAAAATATTTGCTGTCATTAGTCACCAAGACACAAAAACCTGGGAGAATGAGGACCAGGTGGAAAATTACAGCAGTTACTCTGTATTTAATATTTTATATTCTTGTTGGTTTCAGTCAAAAAAGAAATGAAATGTGAAAACAAGAAGTTGTAGTTTTATGTGTCAGACTATTCTCTGGCCAGCTGCAGTCTTGTCTTCGCTGTGACGTCACTGCGCCCAGCTTAGAAACAGTCCAACATGTTAATCAGTCAGCTTTAGAGGTGATTTTTGTTTCTTCAGACTAGGGATGTAACGATATGGAAAATTTGGTATCTCAATTATAGTGACCAAATTATCACGATAAACGATAATATCGCAATTTTTTTTAAGCTCTGTAAAATGTCCAAAAAATAGATACATTGAAATAACTTCACTAAATCTTGTAACTTCCTTATCATACCAAAATGTTAACAGCCAAAATCTTATATTAAAATGAAACTTTCACATTAAAGGGGCAAGGGATTGGCACAGCAACAGAAACATTTATTTTAAAATGAGCAAAATATGTAAACACATTACAGGAACAAAGCTTATTTGTCTGGTGCATTTTAACAGGCAGCAAAATATGTAAACAATTTGTATATAATTTATTTATTTATTTATTAGCACAAGAGGAAAAATATATAGAAAACAAAACAATGCAAGAGTAGAACAAAAGACATACAATATATAGAATAGATATCACAAATGTGCAGGAGAAACCAAAAAAACCCTAATGGCAATGGTCATCATTACACAGAATAAATCTTGGAGGTCAAGACTGTGAGCAGTGAATTTAATTAACCTTATAAAATTGAGAGCCTCCATTAAGGCTCTCGGTTAAAGGTTAACACGGCAGCGTTTTATGTTGTTCCCTTGAGCTTATGTCGAGAAAGCATAACTGGCCGTCTATATTGATTCTAGCTCGCCATACAATAACCATAATCACAGTGATTCAATCATAGTTGATCTCAATTAGCGTTACGTTACGTCGGTTTATATTCTGTCGGCTCCACTCAGTGTTTTCAGCTCCGTTTCGTTTTGAAACACTTAACGTTAGCAACATAGCTGCTAATACGGCTATTAGCTAACGTTACTCAGCTAGTATTAGCTCCTAAGTGTCTTAAACGAAAATGGAAAACCTAGTCGCCGTTTACGAGGACACATACGGCTCAAATGTTCCGTATACGTCGAGAGTTACACATTATGACAATCTTAGTAAAACCGAAGTCCCTCACACAATAACTGACGTTTGCATAGCATAACTTGCATTGGCTGTAAAGCTGTGGATGATGGTCACGGAGATGAGCCAGCAGATTTGTAGTGTTGCTACCCTTCGCAGCAACTTTCTTTCTGCATGTTCTGCACACAGGATAGTTGTCCTCCACCAGCTGTCCCTCGGCATTCTTCAGAAACCCAAAGTACGACCAGACCTCAGATTTTGTGCGTTTAGTTGGGGGGGAAATGTCCTGAGTGCCACTATCACCACCTTCCACCATGTTTTCATTCTTTGTGTTTACACATGCTACGTATTCACGCAGCGCCTGCATTGCGAGACTTGAATGAGGCTGTTGTTACATATCCTGATAATCCACCACGATAATGCAATTAATTTAAACATAAACGGTAATTCTTACTGTGTAAAAATTAACCGAGATTTACCGTAATATCGGTAATCGTTACATCCCTACTTCAGACAGAGCCAAGCTGTTACCCCCCGGTTTCCAGTCTTTATGCTAAGCTAACCTGCTGCTGCCTGTAGCTTCAAATTTGGCAGACAGTTATGAATGTGTTATCGATCCTCTTATCTGACTCTCACCAAGTGTATGTCCAACAACTATCCATTTAAAACAAAGCCACTGAAACTTGTACAATTCTGTGATCCCTGTACATCTGGGCAGGAATTAGCTGACACTGTGTTGCAGGGCAGGCCTCCAGCCAAGTACAGATTTGTGTCTAATTTTATCTCAAAGGTTAAAGATAAAAATAAAAAGTTCTTGAAAGCAACACTGTCTCAGTGGAGGTTTAAAGCCGTTCCCGGGCTCTCACTGTCGCAGCTCTCTTAAAATAAAAGTTTCATTTGCAGATGAATCCCCCTCTGTGCGGGCCAGCTGGGTCTAATTCCCGACTCTGGCACTTTTTGTACTGTGATCCCTCTTTGTCTGTAGCGCTCTCAGCTTTCCCTCTTCTTCAGTCAAAAGAAAGTACACAAAGAGCTCATCCTGCCTGTTCCTCATGTCAGACAGAAAAAAGAGAAAGGCCTGTCATGAAAGGAGAGCCCTGCTCTAACCTCTGTGAGAGACACTGTTAGTTTGATATAAAGAGAAGAACATTTATTGGATGTCTTGAATTTCCTTTTGTAGTTTTTATATTGGAATACATAACTCTGAAGGGGTGTTATATTATACATATTACCTCCCTCTGTTCCCTATGCTCCTTTGTATTTTACCCCCCTAGAAGAGACTTCCCCAAATGCCCTTTCTTCACTGGGCGGATCAATGACGCTGCTAATTTATTTAAGTATTGATGATCCTCTTCAGCCATTTGTTAACCAGCCTATCCAGTCTTGTCAGTCAGCTATCCAAACACTTTGATGAAGGCCAAGAACACACTTGATCTATCAGCCAAAATTTCAATTGAACCCATCAGCTCTTGAGCCAAACTGTCAACAAACCTGACGACACAGCATAATGAGGGGTATCATTCACTGTCCGTCACAGTCCGAACGAAAGCTGCTCCTTTGCCACTCGTGCATCCAAACTCTACTCTCTTCCGTGTCTCCCATTCTGCAGTGTGAATGGTTGTCTCTGTCTGTGCCCTGCAAGTGTGTGGGTTCAGCCTACATCCCCGTTTGACCCTGCTCAGGATAAGCAGGTATAGACGATAGATGCATGAACGTCAGCAAGAGTCAGCAGAGAACTAACCAGGCTAGATAACTAGTCGTGCACTCAGCCAGCGGTCGTCAATACAGGATTATCTGACTGCGTCTCAGTGGGAGGTCCGTGTCATTATTAGCTGTCTGTCTCCGTTTCATCCTGATGCAGCTTCAGACCCCTGCAAAGCCCTCCACTGTGTGTATCTGTGTGTTTGTGTGGGTGTCAACAGGGACAGCCGCAGTAACCCAATCAGCCAGTCAGAGATGAGATCTGTCCTCAGAAAGACCGACAGGGTGAAGAGAGATGTAGAAAGAGAGGGTGCGAGGGAGAGAAAGATGGACAGAAAGGTCGCCTGAAGGTGGACAGAGAAAGGTGGAGGTGGTGTGGGTGCCATGGGTAAACAACGAGGCAGGGAAGAAACTGAAGGAGAAGGAAATTTAAATTTGTAAAAAGCCCCCAGCTCTCCTGTATAAAACTGAGACCTAGAGAGATTCTGCTGTCATCTTTGTTCCTCTATATGTTACTGTTAAATGTACTTTTGTATCTCTTTGTATACATTTTAGGTCTCCGTACTCATTTTGCATCACTTAATAGTCATTTGGAGACCTTCTTTTACATCTTTTTGTGGTATTTTTGCATCTAAATGTAAACATTTTGTCTCTTTTGTTGTTTTGTAATTATTTGAATTTATTTGTAGTTGTGTTTCTTCTTGTGACATACACTTGTAGGTGCGTTGTTTTATTACCTATCTGAGGTAACTGTAGCTTTTGGCCAGGAGCAGATATCATCAGGTGGTACCCAATTGTCACTGTGTGTTTCGGCCCTCAACCACAACACACTCTAGTCAGAGGGCCGGCAGTGATTGGCTTTCCTCCTCTCCCTAACTCCAAATCCAACAGTAGGCTCGTTCAGCCTCCTCCCCCATCTTGCATGCAGCTTGTTTTTTGCTCCTTTCGTCAAGGCCCAGAGCTGACAATAATCGCCATGCTGACTTGGCTGGGAAACCTCTGCATCCGAACTCCACCGGGAAGAGCCACGTCTGCCAACCCTTGTTCTTACAATCCTGGACTAAGGACTGGTACTTAAAGGCCTTCCTCTGGTGGGCACTTCACAGCCGTCCTCCCATGGCACCGTTAGCTCGACCAGAATTATCTTCTGGTCTTTGGTTGACCACAGCACGATGTCTGGGAACTGCAGCCTTCTTCCCACGTCAACCGCCATCTCCCAGGAACTGGCGGCTTGCAGCAGATTTCATTTTGCCCTCTTGGTTGAGAAGGGCTTAACTCCCTCCTTGATGAAGGAGATTGTCCTCTTTGAGGTTGTGCAGACCGGCCTCTTCTTGCGTCTCTCCCGCTCTAGTGTGTCAGCGAGTTATAGAAGGACTTTATCGTGGCACCACCTATACTGTCCTTGGGTTAGAGCTGTTTTGCACCTGGATAGTATGTGCGCCAGTGTCCCTCGCTGACCTCAGAGCTTGCAGAGTGGATCCTCTCTCAGTCCCCATGTGTGCAGATGTGATGGCAATGGACGGGTGTCATAAAGTGGCCGCAAGAGGAAGGAAATGCGGTAGGGCTCCAGTCTCCATAGTTTTGCCCAAGAGATCTTCCGCTTGGGCAGATCCCATTTTGTCCAGGCACCCTGGGAGCCTTGCTCCACTGCTCTTGACATTGCGCTTTCCTCCTCTCGGGTCCGAACTTGCGCCTGGACCATATTCCGCCTTAGTAGTTGTTTTTGGCTCTATGTTGCTATTTTGCATCTCCTTGTTGTTGCTTTGCATCCCTTTGAAGTCATTTTGAGGCCTCCTTTTAGATCTTTGACATTTTTGCATCTATTTGTACACTTTTTTCTTTTTTGGTTTTGTATTTTCTTAGTCATTTTTGTCTCTTATCGTTTTGCATTCATTTGTCTTCATTCTTTGGCTCCGTCATTTTGCATTTCTAAACATTTTGCATCTCATTGTAACCATTAAGATCTCATTTTGCAACTTTCTGCACCTATAAATATGCAATTTATCATTTTGCATTTATTTGCATTTACTCAAAGTAGCTTTGTGTCTCTTTTTGGTTGTTTTGAATCTCTTTTTAGTTGTTTTTGTCTTTGTGTTGTCATTTATTCAAGATTTTGCTGTGTTTTTTTGTGTTTTCTCTGTGTCTCTTTGTGTTGGTTTTGGATCTCTGTCATCGCTTTGTATCTATCCGTGGTAATTTTGCATATGTTTGTTGCCTTTTTTAAATTTTTTATGATTTTTTTTTTTATCTATTTCTACAATTTTTTTGTCTTGTTTTGCTCATTTTGTCTCTTATTGTACATTTATTTGTAATCATGTTTTATCTCTGTCATTTTGCATTTCTTTGTGAGTTTGCATCTCTGTACTCATTTTGCAAAGATTTGGTTAGCATTTTTGTGGTAGTTGTGTGTCTCTCTGTAGTCATTTTGGATCTCTTTGTTGTTGCTTTGCCTCATTTAGTGGTAACTGCATATCTTTTTGTGGTATTTTTGCATCTATATGTACACATTACTTTGGACTTGTTTTGTCTTTATCATTTTGCATTTCTTTGTTGTCACGACACTTTGCATCTCGGTCATTTTGCATCTCTTTGTTATCATTCAAGATTGCATTTTGCATTTTATGTGGTAATTCCGTGTCTCTTTTGTTGTTTTGAATCTCTATATAGTTTTTTGTCTCTGTCATTTTGCATCTCTTACTGGTAATCCTGCATCTCTCTGTAGTCATGTTGAGGTCTTGTTTGCATCTATTTGTGTTATTTTTGCATCTGTATGTAAATGTTTTTGTCTCTATTATTTTGCATTTCTCTTTTGTTGGTTTGCAATGTTTTGTAATAATTTCAAGGTTCCATTGTGCATTTTTTGTGGCTGTTCTGTGTATCTTTGTGGTCTGTTTGCATCTCTGTGTTGTCTAGTCTGATTGACTTTCCAACAAGGAATGTTAACAGTCATTTCAAACAGATGCGGTGGCACAGGGGCCCCCTGACCCCTTAGGCCCCGGGCCTGTGCTCAGAAGACCTGTTCAATAATCCATCCATTTCATCAGTACATGTCAGGGAGAAGTAAACGGAAGTAATGATAAAACCCAAGTAGAAAACGAGAGTAGGCTGGAGTTGATGCGCAGACACTCAGGAACTTGCCCTGGCTCACTCCTCTCTCCTTCTGCTAAAGTTTTGTGACACAAAGCGGATTTGTAAAATCCAGTAGACTTTTTATTGCAGCTCAGAGATCTGCTCATGCACGCGCATACATGGGAGTGTAAAGCCTACACATGTTTGATAGCGATACAGTGGAACATCCATAATACACACATGTATTAGCACATGTAGTATTCCATAATTCATCCCTTGTCCATTTTTAATGATTTATGCAGGCACTACTTTGGTTTAAGTCTTGTGCTTGTGTATGTGTGTGCACACAGTGTGAATTTGTGGATTTCAGTGGATTAGCCTAGTTTAGGGCTGATGTTTTCATCACCGAGGCTCCTAAACTTGTGGATGACTCATATTTGGTCCAGTACTGCTGATGACATCACCATACATCTCACAGTGCTTCTCCCGGGAGCTGTTTATCCAACTCTATATTTATCATCTTATCACACTTACAGAGACGCACTCCAACGTGTGCAGTCGATTACCTACGTGCCATGAAGAGCCCAGGAGCACCTTTAAGCTTTCATGAAGGGCTGTAAACCAGAGAAAATCCCATATATTTCATAGCGTGTAAATACGTGACATATATTGGAAAGCAAATTGCCTCTGGGAGGATATTTTTCCTGATCTAATCTAAAATGTTCATGCTGAGATGGCAGTATCAAAGTCAGGGCTTCCTCTTTAATTTGATTCTTTAAACTTCTTCAAAGGGAGAGTCGAGTCAAGGAGGCTTATGGCAACGCCTGAGCTACTGAATCCTCTTTTTTCTTGAGGGGAGCGAAACTATGAGAATGTTTAATGGTTGATTTCATAATATGAACGATGAAATATTCAAAATTAGCCAAAATTATTTATTGTGTCCATTCAAATATTTATTCAGAGAGGTCCGCCATTCATAATTCAGCTGGACAGGCCTGATTTAGTCAGCATATGTGTGTAATTAGCAATTTTGGGCTGCAAACTCTGCATGCATCTTGTGTCAGTGAGCAGCTGCAGCTGAAGGATGTCTGTTTCTTATTGTTGAGAAATGATAAAGACCCCTTGTAGTCTCCGACAAAGTGCTGTGAGAGCACAACTAACTCCTCCAGTCAGCTACTCCACCAAGAGATTTCTCTTTTTATTGGCTTAAAAGGAGCACTTACTCTGAAAGATAACAGTCCAGGGCGGCGGCACAATGTGTGCATCAGAGATTTATTAGAACCACAAGTGATTTTGCCGTCCCAGTAAATCCCTGATGTTGACAACAAACTGCACCTTTTTTCCCTTCTTTTCCCACAGATAGTCAGCTTTGAAAATAGAAGACTTCTCACAGCAAAACCACCTCAGGTCTAACTGAATTAAACTCCTACAAGGTGCAGTCTCCTCTTCTCTTTTATATTCCAAACTGGTTAGCCGTCAGAGCTCACTTTGCACAGGAAGCTAGGAACAACGACAGGAATGTTTTCTTCGCCATCATCAAAGCCCGCTGCGGTGACCTCATTATCCCTTTCAAAATTTCAAAGCACTCCAGAAATGGGTTCATCACAAAATCTGTCTCCACCGATCACAAACAATCTAAATCAAAATGAGGTTCTCCGGTGTAGCCACAGAGAATATTCATGTTCCTGAAAGAGGAAAATGGATGTTCACCACTATTAGATTTGATTCCAGTCAATTACTCTGCACACAACAATATCCTCTGAATAAATCTTGCTGAGAGCCATGTGTTTTCAAACCACACAATTACAAACCAATTAAAATTATCATATTACATTTCAAACATGAACTTCTTCCATTTAGATCATTTAATATAAAATTAAAGCTGGGGTAAGCAGTTTTCTGGAGAGGGTGAAAAAACAGCTCTCCCCTCTCTGTCCTAAGCCCCTCCTACCAGATGGCCTCTGGCATATGCACACCCTTCATACAGTCACCTAGTGTTTCCCATATATTCATTTCTAGAATTTATTTCACTGCACGCAGCTCATTCACTCAAGAACTAGCTAGCCACCCTCCGCCTCGCTCCTTCCACTGTCAACCGCTTTCCCAAGAGACGGCACCAGCACAGGACATGGACCGTTGGAGATTGGTTGTAGCAGCTCGAATTTGTCCAGCACAAACAACCCAGCACTGGATACCACAGTGGACTGGTCACCAGAAGCAGCACCAGGTCTAACCTGTGTAATGGCAGCAACAGAAAGTTTGCTGATCCGATACGGAGTCTGGACTCTCCAGTTCCTCAGAGTTGGGGTTTGCACTAAGTAGGGATCCATCTCCGAAGCTGCTGGCCGCTATTCTCCCAGCAGGGTGGTCTGTAGAGTTGCAGAATAAAGCTGACAACACACTATGAGTCAAGGCTCTTGCTAACATTAGCTACATAAATGTGAACCAAAGGCTCACGGCTGCAGCCAGGTCAGCTCTTCTTCTCTGCTCCTGTGGCAGCTCAACTCCTCTCCTTTTGCTATCCTCATCTGTCATGTGTTCAAGAATGGTCCGATGAGGAGAGACTGGCTTTTAAGATCGAGAAATATACTGAGCAATACGACCCACAATTCCTTTATTCTAAAGACAATGGCAAAATAGACTTTGTCTGGCGAGCCACAGCCCTGACGATTAGATCTTTAGGTGAGAGATCAAGTTCATTAGTTGGTGTCCCGCATGATTTTACACTAATGCAGAGGTGGAAAAAGTACGGATGTTTTAGTAAAACTAGTAAGAACTGTGTGGGGTCTTCTGTTGACACTTGACACGTCATATGATGCAGCGCCATTTATATCAATGAGGGTAAGCTAATTAAGAGACACACCATTCTGTATGATGAACAGATCTTTTTTTTTTTTTTTAATTTTTTTTTTTTAATTTTATATACTTTATTAATCCCCGAGGGGAAATTCAATTTTTCACTCTGTTTGTCAATTACACACAGGTCCGAATACACACATGCACAAACTGGACCTATACATGCACTAAGTGGAGAGATGTCAGAGTGGGCTGCCCATGACAGGCGCTCCGAGCGGTTGGGGGGTTCGGTGCCTTGCTCAGGGGCACCTCGGCAGTGCCCAGGAGGTGAACTGGCACCTCTCCAGCTACCAGTCCACGCTCCATATTTTGGTCTGGACGGGGACTTGAACAGGCGACCCTCCGGTTCCCAACCCAAGTCCCTATGGACTGAGCTACTGCCGCCCCATTGCATTGGCTTCTGAGCTTATCCATCATATGCTGTAGTGTAAAGTGGGATTTTACGCTGTACGCTACGCCATAGCCTGACGTGCACCTCCCCAGAAATCACAGCGACGCAGACTTCTTGTCTATGTTTGTAAGCTGAAACCTTTTCCATCAGTGGAAACAAAACTTTAATTACTTTAATTTCACAGATGAGAAACAAACAAACAAAAAAAATGACAAATAAAAGCCCCACAAGATAGCATTTTAAGTCTTGTTTGTGATTTAACCTGGCTTTATAGGAGTAGAGGAAATCTCCGCTAGCCGCTAGGCTAATTTATACAATGTAAAATGCCATAGGCTTGTGCTAATAATATTAGCATGTTATATTTGTTTGGAAAATGAGTTTAGTATAAGACAGTCGTTTTGTCAGTGAACCTTGTGAGTTGTAATGGAGCCAAATTTTATAACGTTACCTTTGTTAAATGTTGCTGTTGTCCCTGGCTTCATATGAGAAGAGGAAAAGCCCCCTAGCTGCTAGGATAATTTATACAATGTAAAATGCCATAACTTTGTGCTAATAACGTTAGCATGTTGTATTTGTGGGGAAAATGTGTCCAGATAAAGACAAGTGTTTGTCTGTGAATGCTGCGAGTTATAGTGAAGCTGATTTGTGTACTTGTGTTTGAAACTGTCTCTATTAAGCCATGTGTGTTTTGAATCAACTAAACTTTACAGCACTTCACAGAAACCTCCACCGCCAGCTAGTGTTTTGGAAGTGTAACTGCAGATTGACACAGACACACCACTGCACAAGTGTAATTGCTCACAACTGTGTAGGCCACATGCGTAGGCTACAGTGTAGACTCTGTATAGAGCTGACGCACAAATATATCCTGCTTAACCCCTTGATGCAAAAGTATAAATGAAACTTAAAATGACTAATTTACTTAATCCTTGTGGGACCTAAGGCCATAATAAGCTCCCTCCGTCACTCCCTATTTTTGGCAATACGTCAAGCCTCCCCTCCGAGTTAAGTTGATCTTTGCTAACTCCGTCACAGCTCTGCTGCAGCCTATTTTGGGACTTCCAGGTTTTCTTTTACCTGGAGGAATGGCATTTACAAAGAATGTCTTTAAAGGGTTAACTATGTAGAATATTTTGTGTGATAGCTATTGAGGCCTCCCTAAAGGATTTCATCTTCCTTTGAAAATAAATACAGTGGAAAAACAATAGTGCACAGGCCACATCTGTCACTCAGGTGTCCTGAAGCAGATGTTTCACAGGCAGACTCTCGCTCCTGACATCTCCCGGTGGATTTCAGTGCACACACATCACACAGAGAGCAAACACTGAGATGTAATTTCTATCAGACCAGTCATTAGGAATTCATTGCATTTAAGATAACATGAGAGAGAGGAGTGTTTGAGCAGGCTGGGACAGTTTGTCTGGGAATCTGAAGAGATCTTAAAGAAAAAAAATATGCTGATGAATGTCTTTGTTTCACCTGTTAGCAAAGCAAACATACTGCTTAGAGTACGTTACACGAAAGGACCATGCTACAGACATAACTCACAATACAATGCATTCAAGAGCTTTACAATAAAACAATGAAAATTTCATATAAGATTGCATCTGACTGAATGAGATGTTCTCAACACTTTCTTGAATACCGGATCTCATTATATGTCACACACACTGTCTGTCAGCTTTCACACTCACACACAGAGATGCTCACATTATATGACATTATCACACAGTGTATATCAAGGTGTTTTGATGCTGTGAATGTTTATGCATGGTATACCTATGTCTGCTTTTACACACAAGCACATGCAGTAGGGGAGGCCGGGTCCAATTGTAACACACTCAGTTCCTCCAATCAGAAACAAGTTAGACTGATGACATTTAGGGCCCGTCCCAATACCCCCCCTTGGCCCTACCCCTACATTTGCGCGTTCCCGCGAGGGGTAGTGGTGTCCCAATTCCTTTTTGCGTTTAGGGGTAGGGGGCATAACGAGGGGTAGTGGGTATGAAACTAGCCCTTCGGAGAGAGGGATTTCAGAAGGGGGAAGACGTCACCATGGCTACCACCGAGCAAGAGACGGGGAAAAAAGTTCATACATTGCTAATGTTACCGTTGTCAGGTTGCTTGTTAGCTAGCTAGCTAGCTCGCACTATCTGGCGTCTGTCATCTCTCCTGTTCTGCAAAATTGTTGGACTTTTCACATTACGATAACACGCCAGCTAGTATAACTATGCTGCCTCGTAATGTTAGCTGGTTAGCTAGCTAGCAGAAGTCCCCTGTCGTCTGTCGTTCATCAAACGAAGCATGATGAATGCGGCAAACGCGATCGGTCGGATGAATGAGACTCCATTGTAGATGCTGGTTGGAAATGTAGATGGCTCGCAGCTTCCTGTTTAAAATAGTTACGTATGCGTGAACGTAACCGACACAGTGACATAGTGAGTGGTGTCCCAATTCCTAGGGAAAGATTTCAACCCCTACCCCTCGTTGCTTCATTTTGAGGGCCAAGGGGTAGTGGACAAGGGGGGCTATTGGGATTGGGCCTTACTCTGCACATGCTCAGTGGGATTCTCTCTCTGCTTGTGGAAAAAGAGCAGGATCATTTCACTTTGGCGAAAGTTTTCAACAACAACGAAAAAACAACCAATTGACATTTCGGTCTGAAAGTTTCATTTAGGACATACAATATTTTGTATTTTATTGTATTTTATTTGCTGTCTAAGCTAAAGATGACTGCTTATTTAAACTTACAACTTTATCTCCAGGTTATTGGTTAAAACTGAACATAAACAACCTACTAATATAGGCTTTACTAGCTAACATAAGATTTTATCATGGCTTCTACAAGGCGTTGTTACACAGTAGTACAATTGCCCCTGCTCCACATGGCCTAATGCACCTTGTTTGTCTGTGTTGACACTTTTCTGTTAGAAAATTAATATACAGTATTTCGCTATATTAAAATTACATTTCAAAAAGGTGTATTTGAGTAAATGTCTTTGTTCTAATAAAGCAGCTCATCATTAAACATACCATTTGTGTAAAATGTGTTTTATCTATTTAAAAGAACCATGAACAAAAAATTGTGAGCAACATTATTAGATTATTAAAGT
Source organism: Epinephelus moara (assembly GCF_006386435.1). Taxonomy (NCBI): domain Eukaryota; kingdom Metazoa; phylum Chordata; class Actinopteri; order Perciformes; family Serranidae; genus Epinephelus; species Epinephelus moara. The sequence goes on along the minus strand of NC_065523.1, from coordinate 34,727,101 downwards.
AATATGATAACTTTGAAGTGTGCGACTATTTGAGATACAGTGGGTTAATATGGAGTCCCTCAGAGAAGTTACGAGTGCAAAATGAACGTAAATTCAGCCAGTCCCTGAGAATGTTATGTGACTTTGCAATTTTGTCCAATCACTGCAACTTTTTATCACTATCTATCATGAGACTATCGCTGCAAGAGGGTGACACACAGTGACCAGGCTAACTGTTAGCATCACACCACACAGAGTCCAGACATGTCAGTGTGAGATTGTTGGTATCTTTAAATGGCTCAGTGTCAGATATTAGCCACTACTGCTGTGTTAGCTTGTTCTGACCGGGCAAAAAGAGCAGGAGGAGAGCGGCTCATGGGGACGGTCCTCCAGTAGTGAATCAAAGGCAGCAACAGCTGACTGAAACGCCTTTCATTAGAGCAACATGCATCACAATTGTTCAGGAAGCAACAATCCCCGAAACAGCCTGCAAAATCCTGGAGGGCCTGAATATGACTTATATCTTTACTGTTTTAATTAACCCCAGCAAGCGCGCACTGACTCCTTGCATTAAATTTAACATTATTCTTGTGCTCATTAGTGAAAATATATCAGTTGTATTATGATTGGTGCACATGTTTCTTATATCAAAGGATTACTAGTGTATTTCAAGTTGTCTGTGAGTCACGGAGGAATTGCCCCCGGTCTCCCCTACTTACAGCAACACAGACACACACACACACACACCCCATCTCTTTTTGCATCCGGTTAACCCCTCGAGCTGTACCCTTACAAGGTCATTGTACTGTCTGTAATAATACTTCACACGCAGACACAGATTGAAACACACACACACTCCTGAAGAGCGAGGACTTAAATTCTACGCCACCACCGTAAAGGTTTATCTCAGCCGTAATCAATAGTGTATGACTTTCATTATCTTTGTCGTTGGTAATATAATCACATCACAGTGTAGCCCGAGAGAACCGCAGCACAATCCTTTATCATCATAATCATCCTCATAATTGTTATTGATGTAAGTGGATGGATATTTAAAGCGCAGGGAAGCACTACACTCATCCTCTGGAAGATCATTTAGTTTGAAGATTGGTTGCAAGAGCTGTAAAACAGTTTCCAATTACATGGGTCAACAAACTATAGAAATGTTTTGTGTTCAGTGGGTCAGAGAGAGGTTAAACATGTCAGAGCAACATGGAGAGGGAAACAGTCTCATGAGGAGATTCATTTGTGCCCTCGGTGAACTAAAGGTTTAATAAACTATTGGACCTATCCATTTTCAAAGTCCACTATGTCAGTGTGAAGCCTATAAATAAATCAGAGGCATGTTTGCGCTCAGTTTTTCTTGGCAGTGATGGTAAAAGTATTCAGGTATTTTACACATATTCTCCTGAAAAGGCAAATTGATCTCAACATTAATACAGCGTTAATTCTCTGGATCAGAGACTGTCAGGGGAAGCATGTGAGACATGCGTTTGTTGGACCCTCCTGACCACCCCTGTTGAACTTTCACCACCTTAACTTTCGTCCTTGTCCTGCCACATTTCCCCCCAAAGCGCCGGATTTCTACGACTTCAGAGTGAGACCAGGTTCGCCTACCTGGCCCACACTGAGGCCTTTCAATCATGCTGTCGCATCAGCGAGTACGAAATTATTGTGGCCAAGACTGGAACTGATTATTTGCACAAAACTAGATCTGAAGACAGAGCCGGTTTCACTCGATGGCCAACTTTAAATACCTTGGTATGGTTCTGGACTCCAGTGTGAGCTTCTCTGGAAATACTGAGTATATTTTCAAGAGATGCTCACAGCGACTTTATCTTCTTTGGAAACTTAGTGGCCTCGCTGTTGGTCAGCAGATTTTAGAATTCTTGTGTATGGTTGAGAGTGTTTTAACGTTTCAACGTTCTGCCTGGTGTGGTCACCTTAACTGGACATCCAAGAATAAAGTCTCTAGGATTGTGACAAAGGCAAGTAAAATAGTTGGCAGGCCACAAAAGCCCTTTACCCAACTCTTTACTGAAAGGACGAGAAAGAAAGCAAGGAGTATTTTGGCAGATACAGTAGTAGTGGCAGTGCAGTAGTCATCCTCTGTTTGGCCAGTTTGAGCTCTGGGAGGCGCTATAGAGTCCCTCTGGCAACCAAAAATGTCATTTCAATTTCAATTTTATTTATAAAGCCCAATATCACAGATCACAATTTGCCTCACAGGGTTTTACAGCATATGACATCCCTCTGTCCTTAGGACCCTCCTAGCGGAAAAGGAAAAACTCCCCCCAAAAAACCCTTTAACGGGGAAAAAATGGTAGAATTAAGAAGTCCTTCATCCCAAGTGCCATCAGTACTCTCTACTCAACAAAGTGACTGATGAGTTTTAAACCACAGACAGACATGAGCTGATTAAATGTGTTTAAGTGTTTTGTAATGACTATTTGTTTGTCTGACTATTTGTCTGCTTTTTACAAGGATGTCATTTGCATTTGGTGAGCCAAGGACAAGTTTCCAATAAAGATGGATATATTCTGTTCTGTTCTATTCTAACCCCCTTCAAAATCAAGCTTGTTATTTTCAGGGGCGCACAGGTCTCTGTAAGGTAGCTCAGGCCCTGCCAGTTCCCCTGTAGCTCAGACAGTGTTGTAGAATAAAATTGCTTCAAATGGAATAAAGCTACGTACAAGTAAGTCAAAGCAGTGCTTAGTTATTAGTTACTAGTCCATAGCCATTATGTACAGCATACCATACCATGACTTAGTCATACCAAAAATTAGAAAAAAAAAACCCAAACATTGGTCCACAGGGGGAGCCACAGCGATCGGTTGCATTTTAGCCATTTGTAAGCATTTTTCTGTTGTTATAGCGCCACCCAGTTGCCAATTAGAGTTAAATTTCTCCAGTCACCTTGAGGCGTCCTGTTCTACATATCTACCAAGTTTAGTAAAAATCCATATGGCGGTTAGGCCTAGATAAGAAATTAGCTCTCTAGCGCCCCCATTTTGTTTGATGGGGTCAATAATGGAGGGGTCCCCTCAGATTATGTGTGGTCATATGCCTACAAAGTTGCGTGGTGATGGGTGAAACCCTTGAGATGTTATACACCTTTATGTGATGAGCCACGCCCTCCGCAATATTCATTGCCTTATAGAAGCTCAGTTTTAGTAAGTTTTCCAACTTTTGCCAAGAGGGAACTTTAGATATTGGTCCCTAGATTATGTTCACCCAGTTTCATGCAGATCGCTCAAACTTCCTAGGAAGAGATCCATTTGAAGTGTTTTTCAAAAAATTCAAAATGGCGGAAAATCTATATAAGCGGAAGTTATGGGTTCTTGAGGCAAATGTGTTCCTCATGAGGAGAGGCATCTCTGTGCAAAGTTTCATGTCTCTACAACATACGGGGCATGAGATATGCCCATTCAAAGTTTGCAATTTCAATCGGTTGCTATAGCGCCCCCCTTTGGCCAACTGATGTAATATTGCTTCATTGGCATCCTCCCATGACCCTCTACCACTGTGCCAAATTTCACATGGATTGACCAAGTCAGTGAGGAGAAAAATGTGGAACAGACACACAGACAGAGTTTGTCATTATATAGTAAGATATTTCGTTGTATAAAATTGTCAGTTGAGCCTGGTCTCACTCCAAAGTCGTCGAAATCCTGCACTCAGGCAGTGACTTGCGGGGTCAGAAAACAACAAGAAAAGGCATCCTTTAATGTTGGCATGATACGTAGCCGGTTGCCGTTATAGTTTAATGGAGCTCAGCGGCATTGGGGGGAACGTGTTGGGACAAGGACGAAAGTTAAGGAAAGTTTTGTTCTTTTTTGCAAAACCTAACCACGTGCGTTTGTTGTTGAAGGAAATAAAAATGTCAATTTGCGGCATTGTAGCGACAAAGTGCGTTTATTTTGAAAGAAGACAATGCGTGTAACAGGCAGAACTTGACGCGGCGTCCCAGAACATCAACAACCAACACACCCTGTGTACCTTGCACATCATATCTGGACGTGGAAAGTCGATGACCAAATGTAGATATGTGACAAGGTAGGAGTGAGAATGTGTTGGTCAGTTGTGCCCAGCAATGTCTCCAGAGCCTCTGGTACCTGAACCCAGGTTGAAAAAAAGTGTTACTTTCCTTTAAAGTTACTTTTACTGCCCTCAACACAAAATAACAAGATATTTAGCAGCTGATTATTCAGACTGTTCCTCATGCCAGTATAGCATACATCAGGGTAACAAAGCATTTAGAAACAACGATGTGTCGTCTGTGTGAAATGCATCAAAGCAGAGATACTCAACTTGCTTTGACCACAGGCCACTTCAGTAAACTGCTAGGAGGCCGGGGGCCAGTTTATAAACAAACATTAATAATTAATATATAAATAATTCCACCAGACCTCTGTCGAGGGGTCCTGGGGATCATCCTCGGGCACTCTTTTTTTTTTATATAAACAAGCTCCATTTTGATGCTTTTGATGCTCTCTGGTGCTTTATTTATATTCAAAGTACAAAAAAAAACTTCCCAATGTGAATCGATTTCTTTCACTGTGAGTTAGAAAGCGGGCGGCGGGACATCTGGCACCCTACCGTGGGCCAGAATTGGTCTGCATTAAAAGATACTTTGCTAAAAACACAGTGTTTCTTTGTGAGTCATGTGACCTGAGCTGACAGTTAGCCGTGGGTTAATGTCTCTGTGTGAGCTGGTAGTTAACCCAAGTGGATGACCTCAGGCTACCGTATGTGTGTGCTGAGTGAGGAGCTCTATGGCTGCTCATTATGTAGCAGGAAGTAGACTAAATTGCAGATATAATGAGGTCATAATTGGTTATTATGAAATCCATGTTATACTGCAGGATGTAAAATAAATTCTTTGACAAGCTCTCCATTAGGCTGCAGTGAGTTCATATGAAATTAAACTGTCATGCATTGTTATGCACATTAGTTCCCCGTGTGGATGTGGAGGATATACATGTAAGGCCTCGCTTAGACTGACATGTCAGAGTTATAGGAGAGGAGAGCAGGAGGCCGGCGTGCGCACACAGGGAACTAAACTGAGCTCGTCCAAGCGGGACAAGAATCACACAGCAGCATCCCCATACATCTGCCTGCTTGTCATCATCACTCAACATATGGCACAACACAAATCAGCAGCCGCACATCAAGGTTCAAGGCTGAGGAGCTCTCGGTGGACCCCTGTCTTTCTTCCTACAGTTCAACCACGGTGCACTGCTTCTGACACATTTCAGAGTGCAGATACCCAGAGATGACGCCCGACAAAATGATTACAGCCATGAAAGTAAAGCACATTATGGACGGATGAAAGTCGTGAGTCATCAGGAGACGTTTTCTTCTCAAACAGCTGTGTTTTTAAGGATAAAGATTAGCAGCATTTTTCATCATTAAGGAAAAATAACAAGTATTACGTAATTTTTCGGGGAGCCATTTGCCGTTGATTGTCTGTGTGGGAGACAGGAGGTTGAATCCTATCAGCTGAGTGAGGCGTTGGGATTTAGAGAGTGATTATATTTGACATCCTGCTAACAATCCCCCTGTTGGTGAAACCATTTAAAGGTACAAATAGCAAGATGTTTCACTTTTAGCTGGGGGCATATAACACAATAATAGCATCAGCTGTCAGCCGTGAAGACACTGTGGGGAGAGCGGGCGCTCAGCTTGTCGGATGAGCTGTTGAATCGAGGGAGGCGAAAAAACACAAAGATGGGGAAACTGTAAAGAGGAGAGGAGCTGAGGGACAGAGAGGACTGGGTGAAAAGAAGGTGCCTTTCAGTTTAATTAGCGGTGGCAAATTAATTAGCAGCAGGATGTGAATTAATTAGTGTTCCAAAGGCAGTTTAAAGGCAGTGCCATAAGGAGCCACTGTAGAGGTCCCATAAGGCTTTACAGTTTGTTGCAGCCCAAACATTATCCTATTAATTAGCAATTAAATGCTTCTTGAATCCAACTTTCTATCAATCTCTCGCTCTGTTTTCCTTCCTCTATCTATGCTTTGTCTCTGTATTATCTCAACCACACCTTCAAGAGACAGAAGTGCAAAGCCCCCACTGATATTTACAGTACAAGTCCTCGTTGCAGCTGTATTACACATTTGTGCGACTCACTAATTCTGTTTCCATTTATCCACGCAGCATTGCATACTGTCTCCCTAAGGCTCTATTTTCCACCAATAAAAAAAGAGCTAGCTCCAGTTTAGGAGATTCAAGGTTTTTTATATATATATTTCTTTCTAAAGATTTGCGGGGGGAGAAGCAGAGCACCATTTGATATTCTCATTGATTTTTTAAAGCCATCTCATTTCTTATGCTCTCACTCCGGCACTTTTTGCTGGCTGCTTTACAGCCAACATAACCAGGTTGGCTTGCTGGAATGGGTCAGTGCACAGGAGATTGGCTGGATTAAAGAGTGGTACCTGATTTGGGTTTTACACACAAAAAAAAGGAATGAAGAGCCTACTGTTGAAGGTATTGAAGCAAAGAAGGTGCCACAGATTTCATTCCTTTACAACTGGGAGAACGAAAACATCTGCATCAGAACTGGAAGAAAAAAAATAAAAGGCATTGCATAAGGTAGTGACTGCAGTGACTGCAGCTCCCGGTAAAGGCGTTACATGCTTTATTGCAGGCACAGCGGCTTTATGATCGGGGTCTAATTCATGCTGTGATAGAACTTTCTTGCCGCTGGTTGCATACATCAATTTACGTGAGCACAATGTGCAGAAACATGCACCCAGTTCCCTTAATTTTTTGCACCAGCTCCCAAAAGGCTTTCCGTCTATGCCTATCTCTTCTACCAAATTCATTTGTATTTGAGTCCTTTATCGACTACCTGGACGTTTTCCCCGGGTTTCATTAACTTACTTTCCATCTTGATGAGTGTCTAAGGCATGGGCTCCACTAGAATCTGAAGTTGGCTCTGAACCAAGTTTGTCCCTCCCCCAATACCCGCCCCCGCTCTACTTCTGATTGGCTAGTAGCCTAACTTTGGTCTGGTTGGGAGGGAAAGCCATAGGTTGAGAGCGAGAGGTCTCCGTTTAAAGCGCTTCCACCAGAGCCCATCTACTGTATGCAACGCACGCATGTATCCCACATCCACTTTTTTTTTCCCCCTTGCCGATCGCCGCACGCCGGAAATCCGGCATGGTGCCGAATACCTATCACCCCTGAAAGAGGAAAAGGACTGCGGCGTTTGCTTTTGCTCAAGAGGTACCAGAACGCACCAATAAACATTCCCATTGACATAAAGCAAGGAAGCCAGGAAACAATATAGCACCAACTTCCTGTTTACAAACTCTCGGATTACAGCTAAACAGTACACTAAAATGTGTTTCTGATGACATATTAAGGCAAGAAATAGGAAAAATAGTAACAGAATCTTGAGGCCCGTTTCCATTGAAGAAGTTCCTGGTAATATTTGGGGGGCAGGAACCTTACAGGAACGTCCTCTCACTCGGCCCTCTCAACCGCCGTGTCTCCACTGAGAGAGCCGAGTAGGAGGAAGGTTCCTGTAAAGTTACCAGGCTCTGGATGTGACGTAATCGTTGCGTGACCATTTTGACCACGGCGACACGGTAAAGAAACAAACAAAGAACAACAACAACAAAGAAGAAGAAGCAGAAGTATGAAGCAGATTATCAACATGGAAGGAGCTGAGGTGGTTGCTGGCTTTCTGGCGTGTCTCTTCATTTACATGGCGGTGGAGGCTATGAATGAGAGCTGCAAAGTTTTAAAAATGCCGGCTATTTTGTCGCTTTCTGCTGACGTCACATTCCGCCTTGAGTATACCCAGTCAGCACCAAGTAATCCCCAAGCCCCACCCAGGAGTTTTTCGGGGCCGTTCTGAGTACCTACTCCGAGGCAGGGACTTGTTTAGCCCCTGTAAAAGTTCTGGAATTCTGTCCTTCGGGGGTGGTTCCTGCGGTGGAGACACGCACCAACGGCCCCGGCCCCGTAAAGTTACCCCAAAGTTCCTGCGGTGGAAACGGGCCTTTGGTTTATATTTGATCAGTGCTGTCTAGGATTGGGTTAGAGGTGTTTCAGGTGTGTCCCACTGGTAGGAGGCCCCAGGGCAGATCCAGAACTCGCTGGAGGGATTACATATCTTGTCTGGCCTGGGAACGCCTCGGGGTCCCACAGGTGGAGCTGGGAGGTGTTGCTGGGCAGAGGGGCATCTGGAATACTCTGCTCAGCCTGCTGCCCCCACGACCCGGCTTCGGATAATGGGTTGAAAATGGACGAATTGGATGTCTAGTTTTACCATTTGGTCTGAGTTTGGAGGCGGTTCCCTCTCACTCATGTGTCCATGGTGGCAGCATATGAAAATGCAGAGTGCAATCTGTTGTTTGAGCAACAGCCCTAGATCCAGTGAAAATCTGCTGCAGATTCAAGTTGAGAGATGAACAGGGAGATCTAGGTGCTGGTAAGATGGAAGGAAGTTTACCACAGTGCATTTATACACACACACTACCCATGTTGTTCTGATACAAAGCTGGCAATGCATCCCTTAGTTGTCAAGACATTTCACTCAGCAACACCAATGTGAACCTGCTGGTGGAGCTAAAGGAACAGACAAGGAATAAGTCATTAGGATTCATCATCTGGGAACCATGAACATCTGTAACAAAATTCCATGGCAGTTCAACCAAAGTTCTTTGGTCATTTGAGTCTGGACCACAGTGGTGGACATTCATAGAGCCATACTGCTAATGTTGCTAAGAACAGCATCTGAGGAGTGACTGGCATGAGGAATGTCGGCAGAGAGATCATTGGACATATGTGGTGATGTCAGAATTGTGAATGAGGGACTCTGACAAAGAAGGAAAGCATACATGATGGAAAAGAAATTTACCCATAGAGGCTTAAAGGCAAAATATAGACTTGGGATGATTTTATTTCTACTAAAACTCTTTTGAAATAGGCTTCCTCTTAGTACATCCATCATCTATACAACCTCATTTATGCCTGTATCTGCTGAGGGTGGGGCGTTTATAAAATAAGAGGTGTGTATTTCTAAATTGAGTGAATGGGCGCTTTGCCTCCATTAAAAAAAATACTGACGATTCAGTGCAGAAACACCAGGTTTCATACTTTATGTGTGGAGATTGATTTTCTGTCATCAGTCAGAAAGTACTGCGAGAAGAAGTGGATGCAAGAGTCTGAGAAACTTATGGAAAATTAAAGTTCACCTCACTGGCTGACACAGTGCTCCATGCTCTCTTGATTTGCTCTCCAATGCAATTATGATAATAAAGTTTGATGCCTCCGTTTGTCACAACAAATAAAGGAGAAAAGTCAGCCTCTAACATTTCTTTATAGCAGCAATCGTGTCATATGTCACAGTCTGTACATTATTTTGTGTTCCAGCATCTGTAGGTCAATGCAAGGTCCGCTTCCTGCTCAAGCCTTTTGTCTTTTGCCTTAAGCTGTCTTTGTCGTCTCAGCCATGCTAATGTTTTTTCCCCCTGTATCTCCCTTGATGATTATTCTCTTTGGCTCCACTCGGCTGAAGCATCATCCACGTTGGGGTCAGAGAGTTGAATCTGACGTCATGTTCTTCTTCTCCTCCTGACTCAACCTGAAGATGCGGTGCGGCACTCTGCCCTTCATGCAATGACGAGATTGGTGGCCCTCAAGTAACAGTACTGTACAGTCGTCTCCATGGAAACCAAGGTGATATAAAGGGAGGAGGGGGCTGTCTAAGATGAAACAATTAGAACAGGGAAACTATTGTCGTCTGGTGTTTATATGATCTTCAACATGGTTTTTCCTGGCTCAAAATGAGGCAGAGGTGGCAGCATCATGATCATGTGTACACACTTGCATGTGTACCAGGGCTTCAACCAGTGCAAGCAAACACTTCTGTTTACAAGCATTGTATTTCAGCAGTTCTTCAATTATGTGTTTGGGGATATATCACTGTATAATCAAGTTACTGAATACTTTTTCCCAGTAAAAAGTAAAAATCCAAAATTATACAAAATCACATATTTCCAAATTAAAAGTTGTAGTACAATCAAAAGGAGACCACTGATGTGTGAGGTGATTCTGGGGACGCTACACTAGAGAAGTCAAGAATATTTCTATAGTATCTCATTTTGGTGTTGCACAGTCCCTGTGCTCTTGTTTCACAAACGGCTGCACCAGCTTGCTCTGATTCCATACTCGTCAAACCCCGCTGCTTTGTCAGCGATCTCTGGGCGTTAGATATCGACTCACAAAGGCACCTTTTGTTGAAGTAAAATACGCACCAGGAGACGGCAGTTGTTGAGGCAGCGGCCAACAACTGAAGTCGTTAAATACCGGCGCTATGTCAGTGGATGTCCGCATTAAGATCCCAAGGAAAAAAGGCAGTTTGTAACGCCACCTGCAACTACTGTAGTATAAAGAGCGTCAAAGTCCCCATAGGAACAGTTGGAGGGGAGGTGGATGGGTCCAACAAACACAGGACTTTCACCTGGGAGGCTGTTGTTCAATCCCTGTGTGAAACCAAAAGTCAATCAAGTTAACAACAATTTAGTTAAGCTATTTTTTTTCCTACTCTGCATAACCTACACATACCATGAGAACGAAAGTGTATTCTGAAAAGACAATGCATGCAGCAATCTACTGACACGCCATCCAGCAACGTCAAAAGACACAGGTGGTCATCTTTAGAAATTCCTCTGGGAAAGCAGCATTATTTGATGAGTTGGGATGAGAGTATGTTGGCTGCACATAGAGAGTAACTGTATTTGTCCGGCCCGGAAAATGACTTGCTTTGATACAATTAGGTTGTAGCTTATTGCCTACTTTACTGCAGCTGGAAAGAGGCGTTGTTTGTGTTTTTGCTTTTGAGTTCATGATCCAAGTAGTTTGAATCTGTGAATAGCTTTCCAACTTTCCCGAAATTTACAGAGCTACGTTCACAAACGCCAACTGCCGTTTGTAACAGTAGCTATGTTTCCATCCAAAAGTGATTCGAATCATTGGGAAATGCGCATTAAAAGAAATACGAATCCTGTGTGTTTCCATTAAATGTACAGACTTTGGTGAAAACTACGAACTCACCTGAGTTTTCCGCAGAACCGGAAACAAAACAAGTCTCGCATTCTTCTTCTTCTACGTTTTCTGGCGGTTGGCAACCAGCTTGTAAATGCATTACCGCCTTCCCGACCCGGAGTGTGGATATCACCATGGAGAGAGGTGCACTACGTCAGACTTAATTCGAACATAACTGTTTCCATCCCCGTTTTGTAAATCAACATTTTTTCGAATCAACCAAAACCCGGCTAAAGCTAGCATATTTTAGTTTGTGCGAATCAGGGGATTTTAATTCGAATTTTGGCGTTTCCATCATAATTTTCCGATGCAATACTTCTAGATGCGCATCTAACAGGCTGATGGAAACATGGCTAGTGTCTGCAAGCGCAAGCTGCCAATATAAAACTATATTAAAACATCAAACAGCAGCGAAAAAGAGACTAATAATGACCTCATTGGCTTTGTTTCATGTTTATAGGACTGTTCCCGCTCACAGGGCCCCAGTAGTGGGGGGCCTTAAAAAAGCCTGAAATGAAAACATTGGTTTTGTTTGAATTTTTTTTATTTCTAAGTAATTAGTGCCATAACTAGATTAAATTTGGCTGAATAAATCGGTTGAAAGGCTGAACTTTGTATTAAAAAAATAGTGGAAACTCTTGGAGGACCCTCTCACCTCTGACCCTTGCAGTGGGATTCATCTCTACATGTAGCTAAAGACGACTGAGTTACTGCTCATGCTGCTGGAGCACCAGCATACATTCATGTCTTTCCCCAAGAAAGGGAAACTGGTGTTCCAAAAAAGAAAAGAAAGAAATGGAAGGGAGAGAAAGCAAACTGATGATGTAAAAAAAAAAAAAAAAAATTAAACGTGTGTCAAACAGACATGGATCAAAAAAGGAACATCTTTTCTTCCTCTTTGGCAGTTTTGGCATCGCCTTAACAGTGCACCGTGTGATTACGATACAGTACCACCACAACAGCGTGATGCCGCAATTGCAGTAACAAATGTCAGAAATCCACCAAGTACAACACTTGTTAAAAAAGTGTTTTGTTTTGTTAGAAAAGTGGCGGAGGTGGACGCCTCTGATTCTCTGTAGGTAAAAACCTGTTTAATTAATCCTGAGCAGAATCTTTTATTAAACTTTTTCATTTTGCTTGAGCATTTTCTCGTCTTTTATTTTATTTATGAATCAAATAAAAGCTGAAATGAAACAGATCATAGCAGTAAAAAACATTAAGTTGAGTTGAAGTAAACGAACCAACTGTTCAAATTGTAATTGTTTTATTTTAAATTCACCAACAGCTTCCCGAGCTTACCTGAGGCTACATGTTGTTTCCAGGTAGACAGCTCATCAAGATGAGAGACGAGTGTTGTGAACTAACCGAACTGAGTGTCAGGACTAACAATACACCTCCCGCCTCGAGGCATCAAGTTGCAGTATTGTAGTATTTTTAATTCCTAGTGTGCCAACTCTGCTGACTTTTGGAGAAAGTGAAAAGCAGGCAGTTTGTGTGTATATTTCCTCTCTGGATCACAGTCTATTAGTAAAAAACTCAACAGGCTTCCTCCCTTACATTCATGTAGCTTGTCAGCAAAGCGCTGTAATGGCTTATACAGTGCTCCGTCTGTCTCCTGGGTTCTCAAATTTCTGAGAAGAATACAAATATAGCAGAGTTAATGAATATCAGTTGTCACTCACTGCCTCATCAGCCAGCTCAGGAGCTCTACTTTAAGACACTGATACAGTACAAACCCTCCTGTGGCGACACCGAGGGCTTCCTTCGGGTCATCTCTGACTCCAGTGTTACATAACATTAGGCTGCAGCTGACCATCGATTCTCCCAGCTGAGTGTGTGGAGTCGTGGGTGGTGCCACTCACATCGACTACAGCATGATCAATGCTAATGACACTGCATGTGCGACATGGCTACAACTTTTACCCAACTTCCTTTTTTTTCCTCATTTAGTGCTAACACACATCAGGGGAAAACTCCAGGGTGATCGATCTTAGATGCCATTTCCTGATCCAGCGATGATGCTAAACTGTGCAGTTACAGAACTTCCAGCTCTGAGGGAGCACACAGATTAACACGCATTAATACTACTAGGCCCAACTCCAATCCTGCCTCTACACCATCACCATCACCCTCCCCACTTCCACTCTGTTTGTATGTTCGCATGGACGGTCCAACATATGAAGTGCCCTCACAAACCAATTAGCAAGAAGTGGGAGCTAGTTATAAACCCCCTAACAGTGAGGCTGCACTGATGCCAGCTCCCCTCAAGTATAGCGACTCTTTGGTGTCCAGGATGGAGGAAAAGCCACATACCTACAAACATGAGTTCCACACGGTTATTTCCAAAGGAGAAGTAATTAGATGCCTTCGCTCATAAACATGTGATAGACTATTTTGTGTGCACACATGATGGAATTGACCTATAGCTAAGCCCCGCCCTCAAACGCGATGAGCCAATCACAGTGCGTATAGCCATTCCCATACACTAGGACATTCTCTGCCTGGTCGTTCAATTAAATGCATTACAGAAAGTCTAGCCTGAGTGTCAGACTGAAGCTCCCAGAACCTTCAGTCTGACATTGCCTCCATTGAAGGGGATTTACAAGGGGGAGGGAATTTGATTTTTCCCTAACCAATCAGTAGAGATCAACGACTCACCCAGAATCTTATGTCATTAGTATCCTTGCACCGGGGGTGCCGAAAACAAGCGAGTATTGCCCGTTTAAAATGTCTCCGTCGTCGTGCACACGGGAACTGCCCATTGGTTCGACAGCCCATTGGTTCGACATCCCATTGTTCCGACCATATTAAACTCATTGCTCCGAAGTCCGTTCCGAAATCATCATGATGCCCTGTGGTTAAGGTCTGGTTAGGTTTAGGCACAAAAACCACTTGGTTAGGGTCAGGAAA
>NC_065523.1:34707458-34712191 GCF_006386435.1 Epinephelus moara | reverse complement strand
GGGGTGGTGGTGGTGGGGGGGGGGGGGGGGGGGGGGGGGGGGGGCGTGGCTTAGCCATAGGTTAATTAGAGGTTACACTATGAAGTTGGAATGGAGATTTGATTTGACTTGATTTCCTGCGCTGGTCCATCCATCAATTTTTATCCGCTTATCCGAGGCTGGGTCACAGGGGCAGCAGGCCAAGCAAAGCACCCCAGATGTCCCTCTCCCAAACAACGGGGTCCCTGTATTCCACCTAAAATCTACACCTATGACATTGATCAAGGTATTTTTTTGTTGATGTTTTGTTTTGAACATACACATATAAAAAATACAGGACAAAGAATTAAAAGTGAAAACATAGTGCAGGAGAGGTTAGAAGCCAAAAAATGGCTCCCCTATTAAATAACTATAATCATTAAATCAAAAGAAAAAGATCAATGCGAAGCATAATTAAACAAGGGTTCCAGACGAAGACACTTACAAATGAGATGTGCAGTTTACAAAACAAACAAATTACAAATCAATCAATAAAGTGTTAAGAGTTTTTGCAAATTAGAGTCCCTTTCAGATGTTTTTTGAATAACAATAATATAGATGATGATTGTAGAGATGAAAGAAGGTTGCTCTGAAAAGATGGCTCTATATTTAAATGTATATTGATTAAGGGAAGTGGGACAATATGGAAGATAAAAGTCCTCAGAGTGTCTTGTGGAATATGAGTGAGTGTCTGAGGAAGACTTAAAAGGTTCTGGAAAACCGTCAGCCAGTCATGAGTGAGATGTACATATTTATACATGAATACACAAGTCTGGTATATGTTAACATATAAAAGTAATAAAAGTTGGTATTTTCTAAAGAGGGGTAGGGGTTAAAGGAGTGATAAAGTATTTTGTCTTGGCTCAGACTGCTGAGCCTCCGTGGTGTTTAATAATTGTCTAACATGTAGGTGTGACGTGAATGGTTGATGCTTTTATTCACAGTGCAAAAGCTCAAAGAAATCTCCCTCATTCCAATTAATATTCATGTTCTGTCAAGTCAAACTTTATTATCCACCAAGGGAAATTTAGTTGCCCACAGATATCCACACACATTCATTATAAAACAAAACATAATCACATTATGCAGCAATCTGGAAAAATATTACAAAAACAAATGTCAAGTGTTTAGGTGCTGAGATCACGTGCAAGTTCAGGCTTCTAACTGACTTTCGCCAAGCCCCCCCTGAATATAAAGGGAAACTTTGCTGATATTGAACCAGCTGTGTGGCATCACAGTGTGTGCAGATGACCAGTGTTTGGCTTTGCCCCCGTGCTGCTGCCAGCACCTGGACCTCTGCCTCTGCACACAAAGCAATGACACAGAGCTGGTTGAATATGAGCAAAGTTTCCCTGCTTCCCTTCACTGGTTCCTGTACAGCAGGGTCGGTCTTTGTTTCACTGTTATAATCATTAATCATTAAAAACAGCATGTGTATACATTCAGTAGGCTATATCTTCAGTAGCTAGCTAGCTAACCCTACACTTTTCAGGGTTTGATTTTGGTTTTGGGACAGGGAAGAAACGTTTATTTTTTTCCAACCTCTCCAGGTAACTAGTGTCATTAATACACGACGTGCCCCAGGCACAACATTTAGCTCCAAATCCACAACACCAGCCTGAAAATGAAGGAAATCTGAGTCAATGGAGCACAGCTGTGTTGTTGTCGGACCCTGGTCTGAGCCGCCCTGATGCTACGTTATGATTGGCCAGTCTGCTTCCGAGGGCGGGACTTAGCAAAGGGTCAGTTGCTGTGCAAACAAAAAAGGTGTAAAGTAGTAAAAACAAAAATAGCAGTTTAAAAAGATATATTGATGTGCAAAATAACGTCCCCGTGTGTAAAAATCTTTACGATGATGCTCGCTTACAATAAAAATTCTGCACGGCACCTTTAACATTATATTAGTGTTCTTGCAAACATGTTTCTTTCTGTGCGAATTAATTTTTGTGTGAATGTTTATGTATACAAACACACACACACACCCTCTGCACCCCTCTTCTATCATGGTGTTTATATGCTGTCTCAAAATCCTCATTAAATGGGGCTGAAATGACACAGAGGTGCCAGGCCACCGAATCTGGGAGATTGGAGGGGATGATAATAATAATACTGTACTGAAGTCAGCAATAAATCACAGAGTGATAAGGTCAGCTCCTGAATAATGATCATAATAATGTGATGAGCTCCAGCCATGAGCCGGCAGAGACGAGCTCACACACGCACACACACACACACACACACACACACACACTGTGGAACCCTGATATAAACACTGTATGTGTTTAGTTGCGGGGCGTCTGTATGTTGATTTTGATTTTCGTGTGCATGGCTGAGCAGTTGTGCACTCTGGATAGGTTTACTGAGAAAGCTCCGTTTTGGCAAGCCCTCCGCCTTTCCCATTTCCCCCCAGCCAGAAAACAATAGCTCCTCTGCTAAATATAGAACGTCTGCATTTTACCTCACTCTTCTTTCTCACTCTATTCCACCTCTCGCTAACACACTCTCTTATCTCTCTAACATGTTACGCAATTCTCCCCATTTTTCCTCGCAGTGTCTGATCTGTTTGGCTGCGACAGAGCGGCGGCTCACAGGACGGTGATATCGGTTAGTGTGTGAATTCAACACTTAGATCTTTGAGCCTTTGGATTGGCGGGAAATTTGGCACAGAGCTTTACGGTCACCAGAGGATAAATCCCAACTATCCACAGACTTCTCACTCATCCACCCTTTTAGCTCATGACAAGACACCTCAAATACGACTTGGTCTTTGTAGTGATGGATGTTAATCATGCAGTTATTTATAATCACAATTCACTGGGTGCAAATTCTCAAATGTGAGGCTTTAAATCAAGCAGTTTAAAGGAATACTTCATCCCCCCCAAATGATCCTTTGTATATCAATTACTCACGGTGTGTTACATTGAATTCAGGAAGACTACGAGCACAAGAGCTGTAAGTATGCAGAGCTGGCAGCTGATGCTGAGCAATTCGGCTGGAAAGCAAAGGTTTGCCCAGTTGAAGTGGGCTGCAGAGGCTTCGTAGGCAAGTCAACCACCAGGCTGCAGAAATGGGAACACGTGGCCAAGCCCAGCGTCAGGCCATCAAAGCCCTCTCTGAGTTAGAGCTTAGATCGGGCCCAAAAAATCCAGCCCGACCCCACCCGAGCCCGTGCATGTTCTGTCCGAGCCGACCCGGCCCGTCCCTTTAACTGTAATTCCGAGCCCGAGCCCGGTTTAAACCCGACATTTTTTTAAGGATACGAACGTATGGTATACTCTTTAATTTTAATACTTTATATCCTCCATTATGAAGAAATAACATCGTTTGCTAGCTTGATGCTAATGGCAGTACTCAGCAGGTTGCTAAAGTGCCTCTGCTGTTTCACACCATCAGTTTTCCTTTTTTACTCTGTGTGGTAACATCCCTAAAGGAGATATCAAAAAAGCTGGGGTGTTGTTATTCTACAGTTGTCCACACAGCAGATAGCTCTGCATTTCTATTGGTCAAAGTGACAGCTGTGACGGGAGAAATCATGAATGACGAAAAGAAAATCGAACATGCTAGACAAGACAGACGTAGCATCGGTTGTCGACTATGACACACTACACGAGATGAAACGATGGATTTTTGTGCAGGACATACATTTTCGATCATGATCTGAGTGAAACAGGTGGACTCTAGTGATGTCTGCGTTGTGTAGATATAAAGAGGCCCAGACCGTGGATATCTGCGTTTATTCCTCTCCCGACAACAGGTGGCAAAAACAAAAATCCTCCGTCATACACAACCACACAAACTCCAGCTGCTACACAAATGAAGCAACACAGGAATACATTAGCATAAAATGAACTTGTAAAGAGCTTAACAGCGCTAAAACATGGAAATTACCACAAGAGTGATGTCTCTTACCTCTCCCATGGACCACATCAGCTAAGGGGAGAGGTAAGGCAGGAGACACCCCTTTATAGGTGGGGTACCCCCAAAGGTGAACGTAGGGGTACAGAAACTGGGTACGTACGGAGGCCTAAGTATGTAAGGTAATAACAACTGAAACAAATTTTGTGGGATTATAATACTCAGCATTACAAATATACATTTGTGTATGTCACACATATTACTGCTGTATGATTGACCCTGTTACACGAGCCAACACTATACAACACTGCGACAGGCTATAATCGGGCCGTGCAGCGCAGGTAAGTTCCTGTTGGAAAGGGCTGTCTGTTTGTACTGAGTATATGGCTGGATAATGAGACTTGGATTATACTGCACGAGTTGTGTGAGAGTTTGTAAACAGATGTGTTGATATAGTTTTGCTGTTAAACGTATAACTTCAGTTCATCAAGAATTTTTTTGTTTTTGGGTTCTTCTTGCAACAAAGACACACAAGAAAAATAAAGTTTTCAATGACATTTCAATGTCACATGGCATTAGTAATTGATATACCAATGGTCATTTGAAGGAAGAGATAGATCGATAGATAACTTTATTGTCCACCTCAGTGGAAATTTGTCTTTGGCTTCTCTCAAACACATCAAAGGTACACACAGATACATAACACAATCGTACAATCTTACTATATAATGACGAAAACTCTGTCTGTTCCATGTTTTTCTCCTCACTGACTTGGTCAATCCATGTGAAATTTGGCACAGTGGTAGAGGGTCATGGGAGGATGCCAATGAAGCAATATTACATCAATTGGCCAAAGGGGG
>NC_065523.1:34693272-34706321 GCF_006386435.1 Epinephelus moara | reverse complement strand
TTATTTTATTTATTTATTTTATTTTGACCCCCCCTATGTTAATCACTTATTGATGCTGTTTTTGAAGTATGAATAAGTCAATAAGTAATTTATTCCATTGAAATATCATTGATGTATTATAGAAAAGTGATTTATCTTTTTATAAATGACAAAAGGCACATCTGCCTCATTTTTGCTGTGCTATCGTGATACTACTCAGAACCATGATACTTTCACTGGTATCGTACAGTGGGTCCCAATTTTGGTACCGTGACAACACTACCGAGTGCTGTATGAACAGTGCCTTGCAATAAAAGAAACGGCAGGGACATCTGGGGCCTCCTGTGTCAAGCCCAGGCAAGGTTGGATTGCCGATGCATTCAGTAGCATAATGTCATACCAATCGACGTCCAGCAGGTACAAAGACATTACAAACGCTATAACGTACCATATTGCTACACATGATTCCCATGTATTCAGTCACTAAAGAGGGCTTCCAGAAAATGGTTCGGACTCTTTTTTTTTTTAATAAAAAATGCTTAGTTTTCACTGAACCCATAGTCATATCGTATCGTATCGTATCGGTATCGGTATCGAGATATCTGGCATAAATATCGAGATATGAAATTTTCTCCATATTGTTCAGCCCTAACGTGTATCATACAAAACAATAGTGCAAATAGGCATAGGGTTAGGTGTTCCCTGATACATTCATTCTGTCATGTATTCCTTTAAAGATGATTTTTTAAATGACACTTAATGGCTTAAAACAATTAATTGTTTAACTAAAAAATGGATATATAAACTCACATTACTTTTTACACTAATCTCATTTAAATTAGCAACAGCTTCTTGGCCTTGATATGCAGACCTCCAGTAGCATGCTGTGGCCATGTGAACCTATCAATAGTATTAGCGTGTTAATACGTTCTGTCCTCTGGTTGTAATCACACACTGCTGTTTGGTCCTGCCTCCTCTGTTGCAGAGCCTCGATTAGCACGAGCTCAGCTTGTCGTCATCGCAGCCAATGAGGTCACGCTGATGCTAATAGCTTTGATGAGCGTTTTCTCGGCGCTCCACTCTCGGCCCCACTGCCCCATTATCACGCTTCCCCCCTACCACGCGCTGCGTCAGCATTTTCTCAGCCTGTGTGCCGCATTGGCATACGCAGGAGAAATGTGTGTGTCTGTGCATGCGTGTGTTTACTGCTTGGCTGTCTGTCGATGTGCATCGATTCAGCCGCATGCTATTTGCATTTTGCTTTGTGTCCTTTGTGTGGAACAGTTAGTCTCAGTGCTGCATGACATGAGACACATGCAAAAATGAAAGGCAGCCAATTAAAAATAGTCTAAGTAGGACAGTCTCTCTCATCACTGGTATGAGCACACGAATATGCTGATGGGATGGATCTACAGTTTTTTTTTCCTTCAATTCCTCGCTGTTACAATTTTGTCTTGCTCCAGTTAAAAGTTTTAAAAGAAGATAATGTTAACGAGCACCCAATTTAATGCCCTTTTTCTTCAGCCAGGACGATAATCTGTCTTTAAAACTGCATCAGGAAAAATGGTTGTAACATTCATGAGGCAATTTTGGGGAAGACAAAAAGGCATTTCATACAATCATAGAGCATCTCCTCTTACAGTAATGAAATCAACAATAATGAAGTCACAGCAGTCACAACCAAGCAGTGTTGTGCACGTTTTCACCTTACAGGAGCTCGAAGTTCAACTCACACAGATTAAACTGAGCTGGTTCATAGTTCAGGATTTTAATTTTAAACGAAGTTCCAAAAAGTGAGCTAGTTTATGCTCGTTCTGTCCATTGAAAAAAGAAAAGAAATTATCTTTTGATCATCACTCACTCGTGGATATTTCCTAAGACTGGCTGAATGCTTCAACACATTCTCACTCCGACCTCGTGAAATAGACGTTTGGTCATGGACTTTCCACGCCGAGATACCCTGGGTGTGTTGGTTGTTGACGTTCTAGGACGCTGTGTCAACTTCTGCCTGTTACATGCATTCTGTTCTTTCAAAAATAAAAGGCACTACGTCGGTACAACATAGCGAAATGGCATTGTTTTCCTTCAACAACAAACGCACATGGTTAGGTTTAGGCAAGAAATGCATGGGACACGAACACCGCTCTCTCGGGTGAATGTCAGTGTTTGTTGGACCCATCCTGCGCCCCTCCCACCTGTCCTACTTGGACTTTCGTCACCTTAACCTCCGTTTTTGTCCCGCCGTGTTTCCCCCTGATGCCACTGGGCACCACCATTAAACTAAAACGTCAACCGGCTGCATATCATGCAGACGTTAAAAGGATGGCTTTTTTTGTCGGTGTTTGACACAGCCCAAGCGATGGAATTCGACGACTTCGAAGTGAGGCCAGGTTGACATGGTTGGCACAACTTTACTCTAAAGTCATACCAGTAATATTCAGCGAGGCGGTGCTAAACTTAAAAACAAATGTACCTCCGTAACAAATGATCTTATTTCTTAATCTAACCAAGTAAATTTGTTGGTTAAACCGTGTGTGTGTCACATGTTTCACCCAGGAGACAGCTGTGTCATACAGATGCTAAATGCCAGTGTTAGATATTACAGGGGCATGACAGCGGTATTTTGACGAGCAGGGAATGAGAACGAGGCTGTACGGTGGTGCAGTGGTTAGCATTGTCTCACAGCAAGAGGGTTCCTCGTCTAAACTCACTTTACCAGATAAAAATGCAAGACTCTGAGCGCCAGCCATCCTGAGGGAAACTTCGGAGGGAACCAGCTACGAGATGGATCAATTAGTCTTTCACCCCGATACCCAGGTCAGACGATCATTTGCATGTCAGGACCAGCACAGGCCCCCACCAGAGGTTTCTCTGGCTTCACCCTGCCCAGGTATAGTTCACCATCTTTCGGGTTTTATCGCAGTGGCAATAGGCATGGAGGTGCAGTAGCTAGAACTGTCGCCTCACAGCAAGAGGGTTCCTGGTTCAAACCCAGGGTGGGGGAGCCCTTCTGTGAAGAGTTTGCATGTTCTCCCTGTGTCAGCGTGGGTTTCCCCCAGGTGCTCCAGCTTCCTCCCACAGTCCAAAGGCATGCAGGTTAATTGGTGACTCTAAATTGTCCGTAGGTGTGAATGTGAGTGTGAATGGTTGTCTGTCTCTATGTGTCGCCCTGTGATAGTTGAGCCAGGTCTCACTCCGAAGTCGTCGAAATCTGGCACTTGGGCAGTGACTCGCAGCATCAGAAACCAACGAGAAAGGTGTCCTTTAACATCGGCCTGATGTCACCGGTATAGTTTAATGTTGCCTGATGGCATCAGGGGGGAATGCAGTGGGACAAGGACGAAAGTTAAGGTGGCGAAAGGGGTGGTGTAGGGGTCCAACAAACACCGGCTTTCACCCAAGAGAGCAGTGTTCGCATCCCATAAGATTCTGAAGCCAAATCCTGTTTTTTCCTAAACCCAACCATGTGTGTTTGTTATTGAAAGAAAAAAAACAAATTCATGGTGTTGTACTGACATAATGCTTTTATTTTGAAAGAGACTGAATGCAAATGGTAAATTTGCTGTGAAAATGGAAGTGTATTTTGAAAGAAGACAATGCATGTAGCAGGCAGAACTTGACACGGCACCCCAGAATATCAACAACCAACACACCCAGGGTACCTTTCATGTCATATGTGGATGTGGAAAGTCCATGACCTGACATGAATATGTGACGAGGTCGGAGTGAGAGTGTGTTGGACAGTCTGGCGACCTGTTCAGGGTGTACCCTGCCTCTCGCCCACTGTCAGCTGGGATAGGCTCCAGCCCCTTGCAACCCCCAACAGGATAAGCGGTTATGGAAAACGAATGGATAAGAACGGGTTGGTAATAAAAATATAATTTATTTTACACATTTCCAACAACATGAGAAAAAAACTGAACATTTTGAGCTCTGTAAAGATAAAATTTGATTATAATAGATTGTACAGGCGTGCCTAATAAAGTGGCCACTGAGCATATGTTTGCCAGAGTCACTACTTTCACTTGCTAATGAAACATTACTGCTGAAGACAGATGAACTTCTGACCATCTAGAGCCGTTTAAAGTTAAACCTCCGAATTATACGTCTGCATTAACGAGTCAGTCGGCACAGCAACAACTGTTGAGTCAAAGAAGATTATGTGAGAGGAGGAGACGGTCTGCGAGGCTGCAGGAGGGCGGGGAGGAGGCATCAGGAAGATGATGGAAGGGAGGAAAATGAGAAGCAGGGCAAAACACATTCGTCTGCGTATCCTGAGACACTGTGTTAACATTTTTGAATTATCATTACAATCACTTTTTCAACGTCATCACCCCATCACTGATTTACCCGCTTACATCAAGGATAACAGCATCTCTGTCTGAAAGCCAATTACCACGTATCAGAAACAGCCTTAACTACATAGTGTCTTATTAATGTGAACAAAAAGAAACATTGCAGAGGAGCGTGCGCTGTGAGTCGAGGAGAGATGGCACCCTGTTTGACAGGCTCCATTAAAATGTGATATTTTGTTAGCAACAAGGCTAGAGAGGATGGTCATTTACTTTCCTGTCAGGAGATTTTAAATGCGATTCATGCTGTCGACAGAGCATAACAGAAACCGAGGATATGCGGAGAACATTCAGCCATCTGTCAATAACAACTGCCTCCTGTAAACACGGCGAAGCTGTACATTCAACAGCGTCTAAACGGCAGCAAACAGAGGGAAAAAGGCAGAAACATTTTGTCATGGCAATCTGTCGCATGTATTTTCATATTAATCAGAAAGAGGTACAATGTGTGTAATACTTTGGTTTGCTGACGGATCCTGTTTATTCATCCACTTTCATCTCTTTTCCTTGTAGGCACAAACCTCCCTAATTTATAGCATGACAGCAGCAGTTTTGAGGCCAGTATTTGCAACATTTTGATGCCGTGGCGGTAATCAGGATAACAAGCAGGAGGATAGAAGAGAGGGAAATGCAACTGAGGCAAAACTTCAAACAGCAAAGCACCATGGAAGCAGAAAATAACGTCTTAGAAAATATTTGTTTTACTGTGACAACAAGCGCCGTGACAACTGATGACAATCCAGGAAACCAGCAAATAATCTCCCATTATCACTCGTAATGATTCCTGAAATCAGACCCACAGAGACAAACGGTCACATGGGACGCTACGCTCCTCCGCAGTAAACAAAACACTGTTGCGTGTCAGTTTGCAGCATCACTGCCAGCTCTGTGTCCACATGGTGCACTGTAGGTATCTGCGGTGGGCCTGACACTGTGCTCATGCTGCCTGGCACACATCCCCCTCTCTGCTGACGCATGTATTGGAAATCAATTGTGTGCAGGCGAACTATACAGACAGCACTGCACTGGGGTTTTCCAGTGTCCCTATTGAACCTTATGTGCTGAAGAGGTAAACAGTGCTCCTATGGTAGAGTCCAACTCTCAGAATCAGTACTGCAATAAAATGTCTGTATTAATCAACAGGCCGAACCAGACACAACACACCATACCTATCAGAATACAGAAAAAAAACTGAATTCTCTTTACTCTTCTTGAGCCAAATTGGGGCTAAAGCATATGAACATTGCACTGAGAGTTCTTATGGTCAGCACATTTTGTCTTAAAGGATAAGGCAGCGGATATTCTATAGTTTTATTGTGACCCACAAATCCCATGAACACACCAAAACCAACAATGCATCAGTCCGTCTCTCATTATTTTCTGACTCAGTCTGTGGCACTCAGCAAGACATTTGGTTTCCAACATAAATCTAAATTGTTTCTGTTTATGAAGCCTGAATTATTTCCTAAAATGCGACACAAA
This sequence comes from Epinephelus moara, assembly GCF_006386435.1. Lineage (NCBI taxonomy): Eukaryota > Metazoa > Chordata > Actinopteri > Perciformes > Serranidae > Epinephelus > Epinephelus moara. The sequence goes on along the minus strand of NC_065523.1, from coordinate 34,700,508 downwards.
CAGGAGTAAACAGTTTATTTGTTGGGGACTGTTTTTATGCAGCAGCAGGACAGTGTATGAAGACTGACTCCAACGCCCGTGTTTATCGGAATAAGGGAACATGTCATCTTAGTGCAGGTCAGAAACATTTACTATCAAAAGAGCCATTTTTGGTCAAAAAAACCCTCAAATAATCTCTAATGTCTACTAGAAATTTTCTCTCTTTTCTTTCTGTGGTAGGTCGTCTTCTCGTACAATAAAGTGATCCATTGTCCCGCTCACGGCTTTATTCTTATAAATGTTTTCATCCCTCACACTGGCTGCCAATCAGGGCTTTGATGTGTCACACACTTAGAGTTCCCATGCGTGAACGGCGACAAATAGGTTCCCTGCAAAGATTTTTTCAGTTCAATTTTATCACAATTCATAGCAAGACTTCGCCTCTTTATAAAGGAATTAGTGTGTACAACATATTTATACAGTCAATTCAAAATTCATTCATAACTTTTTCTACAGGCCCAGTTGAAAATTGCCATAATGATGTGTGGTTATCACGAAATCCCACAGCACACCTGGATTGGCATCATGGCACACCAGTGTACGAGAACCACTGGTTTAACGGCAAGATCTGCAGCCTCTTACTGTGCGTTCACACCAGAAGCTTCCAAAGAGGCAAAGTCTCTTGCAGACGCCCAAGAAGCACGACAAGTTCTAAAATGTTACTTTGAAAAAAAAATGTCACCTAAGACTTTTTCTGCATCGTGTATTTGAAAGCGACAGTGCATAAATATGGCAGAGTAAAATGCTTGTTTTTATCAGTAGGCCCTGGTCACATGTTACGATAAAGTAAAAGAAGAAAAGGTAAGAGATAAAACAGAATCACTGAAATGGGGTGCAAGCAACGGGCGATCAAACATTGATAAGTTAGATATGTTACATTAGAAAATCTGATGTTAATGATGAAAAAAAAATCACACGACAGCATCGAAGCAGACAGCAGCCAAGAAAGCATACCAGAGATGAAGCCAGCAACAGGAGAGCAGCAACACTCAGCAATATGAGAAGCATGGGGGTAGCAGAATACAAGAGCAAACAGTTGCCAACATGAAGCAGCACCTGCCACACAGCTGCTTTAAACATCAGTAACTCTCCTGCACACACCTGGATGCTCTATAGTTTACAGTTCATTTTCTCCTCAGTGAGTTTGTTGACCTTTGACCACATGGCATCCACACTGCACATCAGCAAACACTGAAATACCTCATAACTTGTTGCGTCACGTCACACTGTTGGCAGAACATTTGCTTCTTTTGGTAACACACACATTAAGTTATCTTCTGTAAAGTCACACATTTTAATTTCTGTATATTTTGACTCACCCGTGCTGAGGGAGTCACTGCTGCTGGTTGTTGGTGCTGGTCGGCCATCTTGTCAGACCTGAGCAAAAGATGCACACCTGAGGCTGAGCTCTTAAATACAGGAAGTGGCCAATTGGAATATACCAAGTGTTCACCACATCATGGGGGGGACTGGGATTTCTAGTTTAGAGATTTTGTTTATTTCTTTAGAGTATGAGTAAAATCTTCATATTGAAAGACTAATTGACTTATGGCTAAGCCCCGCCCTCAAACGCGATGAACCAATCACAGTGCGTATAGCCATTCCCATACACTCGGACATTCTCTGCCTGGACGTCCATTGAAATGCATTACAGAAAGTCAGTTTGTTCGGTTTTATGAGCTTTTTCTGAGATTTGAAGTTTAAAAATGGTCAAACGGTGTGCATGGGGTACATGCAACTCTGACACAAGGTATCCTGAGAGGCTGGGCGACCAGGTGTATTTTTTACACTTTAAACCACATCTCAACCGAGAAAAGTGTCTCCTTTGGATAAAGTTGTGTGGTAACGTTAGACCACAACATCAACTCAACGTGAATAAGATTAACAATGATGTCTACATCTGTTCTAAGGTAAGTCAACATTGTGTTTGAGGCAACATATTGTCACTTTGCTGGAAAGAAATATAAAGTTATCTTTAACATCTCTAGCTAACGTTAGCTAAAGTTAGCCTAACGTTAGCTCCTAGCTGCGTTGTTCATCATGTCACCTTGTTTGCTGGGAGTTCATTAGCCTATTTTGTTCTAGTTTTGTACTTTGGTGATCGTACATCATTGTTAGCTGTTGTCCAAAGGGCTCTAGTTAAGCTAACGTTAACTTCTGGAGCTTAGCTTCATTAACTTATCTGTAATGGCAGAGATAACAAAGGTTGGCAAACGTTATGCTGAATGATTCAGTGTAAATACTGTAGCACCAAACTAACGGAGAGACACTCTTGGTAAAGATGGTAAAAAGGCCGTTATCCTTTTCTCGTATTCTGAGCCAAAAACCTTAACTTCAGTGGCACTTTAACTTGTTGTCTTTGATGGCGACGGCAACGAGATGCGGTTCACAAGCGTACACTGTGACCTGTAAATTTTGGCTTGTAATTTAAGCTTTTCATCGACCTTCTCAACAATAAAATGATGAATATATCCCTCCAATGCATAGTTTAGGCCCTTTTGGTTACTCCTCAATGACATCTGATCGTTATGTCTCCAAAAATCATCAATTGCCTCCTGCAAAATGCCGTGTACCGTGACACCTGGCATAGCACCGGTCACTGAATGTTGATAGTTTGTCTGAGTGAGTGGAGGGGGGCGTGGCTTAGCCATAGGTCAATTGTCATGTTTTTTGTTTGCTTTTTTTAACTTGTAGTTTAAGTGTTAGTGTTTGCCTTTGTGTTACCCCCTTTGTTTCCAAATGGCTTCATCAGCCATTATATCCCCTCTGTGTTCATTTTGTTCAGTTTTTTGTTAAGATAGCAGAGCTTGTGTTTCGCTGACATCTTTTATAGGCCCAGAACTTTAATTTTTCTTTTTTTAAAATCCACCTGTGACTCCTCATGCCTGCCAGCTCACTCCCTCACACACTACAAGTGGATATTAAATTTCAAGATTGGATATTTTGGCTGAGAGCAAATGAAATACGCTTTCAGTGAACATTTTGCTGATTGGTTCAGTACAAACATAGTGAGACTTGTCAGAAACCTTAATTAAGATTTCCTCATTATGTTAATAGAAAAAGTAATCGTGTGGCATGACGGCTCCTTAGAAACATATTTGCTGTGGCAAATGTAATTTCCAGGAGACAGTGTTTGAACAGAAGAGACACTTCCTGTGAACATCATGTAAATTGACTTCACAAGTTCTGCTCGTGTTAACAAGTTGCTGTCTTTGAAATTAACGCTGAAGGCAGAAAAAGGCAGAATTTGAAAATGCAGCTCTCCCCTCTCTAAGCCCCTCCCACAAGATGACCACAGGCATATCCAAGCTTCATACAGTAACGCAGTGATTCCTATACACTGATTTATTTAGTCTTATTTCATCGTGCAGTACAGTCACTCAGTTGAGTTTGTGACAATTTTAAACCACTGAAGCCAAAAACCTTAACTTCAGTGGCACAGCCAGTTGACAGTTAACAGCAACAGTGTCTAACCTGTTAGCTGATCTGGTGGGGTGTCGGATAGTGATGTTGAAATCGAACCTTCATCAACGAGTGAACCACTTTGACACAACTGCTTCAAGAATGACACACTGCTTCGAAGCATATCATACAGTCAGAAGAGTGACATCTGCTGGCTAAGTGTCAGAACTGCATCTAAGTGGAAGAACTGAAAAAGCCTCAAGACTGTCTGTAACGAGGCCTTGCTCTCGGTAGTCACGTGATTGTGGGCGTGCCGAAGCAGGGATCGAAACACTGTCTCGGAAACACTTGCGCTTCAAAAGATCGACACTGTGACGAGCAAACTGGCTCGAGTGTAACATCACTAGTGTTGGGGCTGTACGGTGCTCCAGAGCTGGGGTTTGCGCTAGCTGGTTTCAAGTTGCTGTGGCCACTGACTAGGGGTCAGTTTTTAGAGTTGCTGCCCACTCTCTTCCCAACGAGGTGGTCTGTAGTGGTGGGCAGTGAGGCAAAGAATCCACCGAGATTCGAGGCTGTAGCTAACGATAGCTACATAGACTTAAACCTGCAGCTGTGAGCCTCTGGCAGCGGTTAGCAGAAGGCTAAACTGTTAGCAACATTTTCTTTCCATTTTGAAATTTTTCACCTATATTTACACATTTTATTTCATTTATTACCAAACTCTGTTTTAAAGTCTCTTTTCTGACAGGTCGGTCTTCGAGTTTTAGGCAACACATTCTCACTCCGACCTCGTCACATACTGATGTTTGGTCATGGACTTTCCACGCCCAGATACGATGTGAAAGGTACCCTGGGTGTGTTGGCTGGTGACGTAATGTGACACCGTGTCAGGTTCTGCCTGTTGCATGCATTGTCTTCTTTCAAAATACACTTCTGGTTTCACAGGAAATTTACAGTTTGCATACAGTAACTTTAAAAATAAATGCACTTCTTCGGTACAACAACGAAAATCAACAACTAACGCATGTGGTTAGGTTTAGGAAAAAAGTACAGGGTTTGGCTTTATAATCTTACAGGACGCAAAAACATGCTCTCCCGGGTGAAAGTCGGAGTTTGTTGGACTTTCGCCGCCTTAACTTTCGTTCTTGTCCTGCCACAAGTCACTGCCTAAGTGCCAGATTTCAACAACTTTGGAGTGAGACCAGGTTGTTTTGTGTTGTTTTGCAGTGTGGAAAGTTGTTGCGAATGCTGGAATACCAACTTTCTCTGCAGGATTCTCCACCATTGAATCCCTGTCCCTTTTCTTTCACCTAAGGCACACGCATCTGGATTTGTAGAACAGCCAATAGGAAAGTCTTCTCTCTGAAATGACCTGTGATTGGCCAAAGTTTCCTGTCACGGCCCAGATTTTCAAACATAGGAGGTGAAGAAGTTTTCTCTCAGAACACTTAAATTACAATATGCTCAAAGTTTATTGTAGGATTTTTGACACCATAATTAAACTGCCTCCCCCAGCTTTAAGAGAAATCTGAATAAACCAAAATTCATGGACAATAATCACAGCAAACATGTTGTGCACATTGACCCTTACTTCAACAATGATACATGCAGACCTGATTATTCATTATTAGCACGTTGGCATAGACATGCATCATGTTAACAAAAGACAATCCACAAAAAGGTCAGATAGTGTGTGTGTGTGTGTACAAGAGGCCTCTGTATGCAGGGAGTGACCTTAATTTTTCCCTGTCTCTAATTAGATGATTCTCTCTCAACAATAACTCAATTTCCTGATAAGTGATATCACTGCGCTCCCTCTGACATGAACAAGCGCCACGACACCGGCCCCCGCTAACACTCTCTCCCTCCTCAAACCAACTGTTCGTTCTCAGCACTGACAGTATTCCGTCTTATCTCCAACAGAAGGATTTAAATAGGCTACAGTGAACGGGACTTTCTGTTAACATCAGATCTGATCGTCTACAATTGTGCTTAAAAAAAAAGAGGAGAGGTGGAAAAGAAAAGAATAATTTGCAGTCTGACAGTTTCGGGACTGATGCAGACATTAAAGACGACTTGCAAAACTATCCGAGCTGTCATCCAGATCCAGTGTAATGAGAACAAGCGCTTTGGAAATCTGTCGGAGTGTCAACAAAATACTAAGTATCATCTTATACAAAACCACCTGTGGTTTGTGCAGCGGAGAGCTTTGATCTGTGTGTGTGTTTATGCGTCTGCAACGTTTCCTATAACTAAGGGGAAAAGATGCAGCCTTAAGAAGCGTGTCATTTGTTTTACATTTCTCTCTCATCACTGCATCTTGTACCCGTTTCTTTTCCTATAGTCGTTCACGTCTTTATGAAATCCTCTGTGTGTTGTTGTGGAAGTGTCGGACTCTGCCGGTGTTACTGTGAACCTGTGAGAAAAAGGTGATTTTTTAAGGAAAAGAAGAATAAATGGATGCTGGGTGTCGAGAGAGAATGGAGGGAAATGAGACATCACAGGTTGTGAATTAGAAATATGAGAGAATGAGGGAACTTGAGGTAAAGACATGAATAATGAGAGAGATATAAATGAAGGTGAATGCACCAGAAATCCTCCGGAGGTGTAGCGGTGTCTAGGTACTGCAGATGGAACTACTGCAGCTTCTGGAGAGGGAAATGTTGTACTTGTTACTCCACGTTAATTTGACAGCTATTGATGTAACCAGAGAATTCCAGTATCAAAGGGCAACACATTCTCACTCTGACCTCGTCACATATCGATGTTTGGTCATGGACTTTCCACGTTCACATACAGATACAATGTGCAAGGTACCCTGGGTGCGTTGGTTGTTGGCGTCCTGCATGCATTGTCTTCTTTCAAGATACACTTTAGAAAATTTACAGTTTACATACTGTCCTTAAAAATAACGCACTACGTCAGCACAACAATGCAAACTGAAGTCTTTTTTCCTCCAACAACTGACACGCGTGGTTGGGTTCAGGAAAAAAGAACAGGGTTTGGCCTAAGAATCTTACGGGACGGGAACACCGTCGGGTGAAAGTCGGTGTTTGTTGGACTCATCCACCCCCAATCCCACCTGCCCTACTTGGACTTTTATCCCCTTAACTTTCGTTCTTGTTTGGCCGCATTTCCCCCTGATGTCACCGAGCACCATTAAACTATAAGGGCAATCGGCCACGTATCATGCCGAACGTTAAAGGAGGGCTCTTTTCATCAGTGTCTGACACCCCATGTCACTGCCCAAGCGCCAGGTTTCAGTGATTTCTGAGTGAGACCTGGTTGCAAAGGGGGGAGAACTCAAATGCAGACAAACACACACAAGACAAGCAGGTAGACTGAAGGGAAATTTACTTGAGGAAAATGGTCCAGTATTCAACGGGCTGATGAGGAAAAGTGGAAACAGGTGAGTAGGTGAGTGAGAAGGCCTTGCCCAAACCACTCTCTACTAGTCCATACCCATTGAGTGCACAGTTGCCCACGTACAGTTTCACATGGTGTGTGTTTGGGATACAGGTCATAGCAAATTGCAGATTAAATAGTCAACTGAACGGGTCCATGTCATTGGTCCGACAGCCCATTGGTCCGACATCCCATTAGTCCGACGGTCCGCAGTGCTGAACGGCTCCCGGTGGGCGTATTTCTACCATGATGGTGCACCGCGACTGGCTCTGGGTCAGCTGGGAAAGGCTTGAGGCGAAGCAGGCTCACGGCTTATGTGTTGGTCACTTTCTTTTTCATTTTAACCCACACCATGATCTTTACCTGACCCTAACCAAGTGGTTTTTGTGC
>NC_065523.1:34687929-34692619 GCF_006386435.1 Epinephelus moara | reverse complement strand
ACAGAGTTTTCATCATTATATAGTAAGATAAGATAAGATACTCTCTCCCCACCCACTTCCACTCCTTTTCACGTTCAGGTGGAGGGTACGCCACAATGAGCACTGTCCCAAACCAACTAGCAGGGAGCGGAACACACTCTGTACAAATAAAGTTTCATGCAACGACCCTCACAATGTAAAATGTTCAAACTAAGATAGAAATGTAATATCGTCATAGGGATGTAAACAACTGAAAGGTTACAATTAATTGAGGATATATCGAACCCTTCTCTAGTAGGGGTGGGGAAAAATCTATACAGCATGTTATCGCAATATTTTGCATGGCGATATTGTATCGATACACGGACGCCAAGTATCAATCTTTTATTATATAAATCATTAATTTTTGCAAATACACTACAACTTTTGGTACTGGAATAATAAACCAATTGCTTTTTGGTCCACTAGATGGTGCTGATGTTTTTTTGTTTTCCTGGTGAGGTCAGCAGACTGAGACCTGACCATCAGTGTCAGTGATCTGATTGGTCAGACGTCGGGGTGTTGACAGGCTGTGATACACAAAGGTTAGGTTTCAACATATTGCTTCATGATAACATCCAAATGTAACCTATCTGTAGTTGGCAGAAACATAATGGCAACATTTATTCTGGCCACTGGGTTGCATCAGTTGAGCTGAAGAATACAATTTTGGCCAAAAACAAAAACAAAAAAACAAATCTGGAGGTTGGAGTTGGAAAAACCTGAGCTTACCAGACCTCTGCAGCCTGCTCCTTCCCCGTCTCTGCTTCAGGCTGGTGGCTCCAGGTGACATTAGCCACTATTAGCATAACACACCTAAATCTCTGACTGAACTGTTGGCAGTCTAGTCACATAGTGGGAAATTTAGGCACCATATTTTGACAAGGAAGAAGAATGTGTGGGATAAAGCAAGATGATATCTCTGGCTGTGCTGCTTCTATTTTCATGCTTTTTTCAGACTGTGTTCAGCGTTAAACAAGTGCAACACTGGTGCAGTTCTGTTTTTTTAAAGAGAAAAGTCAGGGAACAGAAGTCTCACAACAAATTACATGAAAGATTTTAACATGAATGCCTTCAGTTTAACTCTGTAAGATGGGCAGTGATGCAAATCTGCACCCCTACAGCTCTGTAGTCGTCCAATCTCTATAAAGCTGCTTTTGCACATGGATATATATGTTTGTTTGCAGGCTCACTCTGCAACATCTAGCAGACGATTACATCAGGCAGATGTGAAATTTCTCACTTCACAGCAAAGTCAGTGAGAGAAGAATTTGCATGAAAGTTCAGAGCTGAGAACAGGCAGCAGTGAGGTGAGCATTGTGTGGCTCTGATTGTTTCAGTCACAGCCTCTAATCTTTAAGAAGCACTTCCTGTTACAGAATCCTCCGTGGCCCATGTGTGGAAACAGGTTTAAATGTGGATTCAGGATGAGAGGGTGAGACAGGCAGAGGGATGAAGAGGATGTCTGAAATGTGAATGGGATAGAGAGGAACAGAAAAGGACGAGCTTTAGGGAGGACAGATACAAAGGTTTGGTGCTAGATGTTGAAATTAAAGAGCACAAAAAAAGGAAATGAAAATGTTTCCACGTCCAATAATCGTAAAGGGTGTCTGCTCCCGGTGTGTGTACATTTGTGTATGTGTGTGTGAAGCTGACCTCATTCCCTCGCTACTCAACCTTTTCCTCTCCATTCCCTCGAGAGGAGTATGGACGTATAATGAATCTACACACACACAAAAATGAAGCAGATAATAAAAAGACATTCACAGAGGGATTGCTCAGATCCAATATTTGTATGCTTCTGTATCCATATAGCAGCCGCGACGCAAGAGGAAAACATTGCATTGTACGTTTCTGCAAATCACGGTTCCATTTGTACATTTTATACACATCATATTAAAGTTTCTAAAGTGATGTAGTGTATGCTTTGTCTCTGAGAGGTGGAGGGAATGATGGATGGTGTGACACCTAGTAGCATGCCAAGCTGCAGACCACTGTTCAAGACCAACAAACAACAAAACCAGTTTTTTTTAGTTACCTGTCGCTGTGTTTCCTGTTGGAATAGTGCCATGACATCGCTGCATTTTCCTGCTGGGATAGTGCTACAAAAAGCAGCTCTTTAAAACAGAGATATTGCTGCCTTTTCCTGCTAGGATAGGGCTACATAAGCAACTGTTTTTTGCCAAGACGTTGTTGTGTTTCCTGCCTGGATAGTTTCACAAAAAGCGGCTGTTTTCGGCCAAGACATCGCTGCATTTCCTGCCGGGATAGTGCTACAACAAGTGGCTGTTTTTTACTGTGACATGGCTGCATTTTCTGCAGGAACAGTGCCACAAAAAGCAGTTGCTTTTTACCGAAAAACATCACTGCCTTTTCCTGCTAGGATAGTGCTACAAAAAGCAGCTGTTTTTTTATTGTGACATCGCTTTGTTTCTTGCTGAGATTGTGCAACGTAAAGCAACTAGTTTTTCCAGGACATCACCGCATTTCCTGTAGGGATAGTACAATGAAAAGCGGCTGGTTTTTAATGTGACATAGCTGCTTTTTCTGCAGGAATATTACCACAGAAAGTGGTTACTTTTTACCGAAACATCACTGCCTCTCCTGCTGGGATAGTGCCACGAAAAGCACCTGTTTTTTGTCGAGGCATCACTGTGTTTCCAGCTGGGATACTACGATGAAAAGTGGTTGTTTTTTTTTTACCAAGATATAGCACTGATTCCTGCATAGACAGTTCCACGAAAAGCAACTGTTCTTTTTTTTTTTTTTTTTTACCAAGACATCACTGTGTTTCCAATCATGATAGTGCCACAAAAGTGGTTGACTTTAACTGACATTGCTGTTTTAAAGTATTTTAAGTCTAAACATGGTCTTTATCCATCTATAACCAAGTGGTTTTTGTGGCTAAACATAACCACACATTAACCACTGCCTTTTGAATGTGAAGAAATGTAAAGTTTTAACATATCTGCTACATAATAATGTGCATATGTAACGTGTCCGTGGATTGCAGAAATGTAAAATGGCAACATTTTTTTGAGCAATTGGATTATATATATAGTAGTATTTAATACCCACACAACACTCCATTTTGTATTAGCTATCACTCACACACAGAGATAGACTGGTCCAACATGTGTTTACATATGTGTTGTTTTAACATGTAGTTTGAAGAGGAGGAAAGAAACATGATACGGGAACAGAAACAGTCTTAATAGCAACAACCACAGCGGTTATAGAAGCAGCTGTACTGCAGGTAGGACACAAAACTTTGGCCTGTAGGAGAAAGAAGAGATCAGAGAGAGAATAATAAGATTTAAACTCTACCTTCCACCGGCTGTCATGGGAAATGTGCGGATGCCGAACAGGAGGTGGATAAGCTCTTAGCCTTGATCTTCACTGCTTGGGAATATCACAAATGCCTCTTAATATGCTTGACTGAGAATACAGGGGGAAATAACTGACTCATTGATTATGCCGGAGGGTTTTCGGAGAGTGTGGGCAGACGGAGGGTAAAACAGAAACTCTTATCATAATGTGGTTTGGCTTAAGACAGGGTGCTGCGTGGAGGCAGTGGAGATGTTTGTACGAGAGAGGAATGTGGACAGCACATTAAAGCTTGTGCATCCCAAACACGTAGTAGTTATCTCATAGTATTTTCCACTCTTTCCTCCACTGTCCTCCTGCTGCTTCTTGTAATTTTGGGGACAGGTCAGGCAACACCTGCATCTGAGTCGTACATCTTAAAACTCTAACCTGTCGTCACATGACAGATAGGGTGGAGAGGATACAGTGATGAAGATAAAACAGAGAGGGAGCAGGAGGAATGCATATCTGCATGATCTAATAAAGTTTGGGGTTGCACCAATTTATTAAAAACTTTAAATTTAAAACTGCTTCAGGCAGGATTCTGTATAAAAATACACACTTCTTATATTCATGAATCACAAAGTGGGGCTCCCAGAAAGAAGACTGCTCCACAGATGGCTGCACCAATGTGTCCGTCTGCTAATTATTCTATGAGCTGATCGTCATTGGATTGTCAGGAATGATCACTGCATCATGGAATGACATTGATAAGTTTAAACTTGTAGAGTCCATACTTGTTGTTAAAGCAGCCACTAACAGGTTCACTGTGTGACTAAGGCTGAATGGTTGCTATATTCGGACTCCCTGTCAGGGCTTTCACAAGCGCAGGTTCAACATTGCACAGAACAAGGCCATTATTTCCACTGGAGAGAACAGCTGTGCTCTCTCAGGCAGATGCCGAGTCATAGTGTCGAGTACGCTGATTTTCCCCTTGGCTTTGTGGCCAAAGTTCAATTAAATTGAGGTTAATAAAAAGAATAAAAGAACACGTAGAGTAACTTTTGAAGAATGCAGGTCATGCAGCGTAGACCTTATTCAAAAGCTTCAAGTTCACAAGCGATATTGCAGATATTGTGGCTGTTGTTATATCTCCCTCTGCAAACAAGCAAATGTCTAAATTATTTATTCATAACTGATAACTGACCTTTCGCTAAGCCCCGCCCCTTTGTGATGGTCCGACAAGCTGTCGCAGTAAGCATGGAGCCCACACTGTAACTAACTGCACTCCCTGAAGAATCATATTTTTGTAAAAATGAAAGAGTGATTCCAGAGAGAAGCAGACAGAGGGGTCTACAGTCTGTGT
>NC_065523.1:34625036-34687293 GCF_006386435.1 Epinephelus moara | reverse complement strand
TGGCTCATCACATAAAGGTGTATCACATCTCAAGGGTTTCACCCATCACCACGCAACTTTGTAGGCATATGACCACACATAATCTGAGGGGACCCCTCCATTATTGACCCCATCACACAAAATTTTTTACTAAACTTGGTAGATATGTAGAACAGGATGCCTCAAGGTGACTGGAGAAATTTAACTCTAATTGGCAACTGGGTGGCGCTATAACAACAGAAAAATGGCTTAAAAATGGCTAAAATGCGACCGATCGCTGTGGCTCCCCCTGTGGACCAATGTTGTTGTTTTTTTCTAATTTTTGGTATGACTAAGTCATGGTATGGTATGCTGTACTCAATGGGTATGGACTAGTAATCATTAAAAAGCAAAAGCAGCATGTGTATACATTCAGTAGGCTATATCTTCAGTAGCTAGCTAGCTAACCCTACACTTTTCAGGGTTTGATTTTGGTTTTGGAACAGGGAAGAAACGTATATCTTTTTTCCAACCTCTCCAGGTAACGAGTATCATTAATACACGACGTGCCCCAGGCACAACATTTGGGGCGGGACTTAGCAAAGGGTTAATGCTGTGATTAAGTGCTGCTCTTCATTCTACAATCTGCTGCATGCAAACTATCCACTCTTGCGCATTTGGTCTGAAACCAAACAGCATGACACAGTTTCCTCAGCTTCCACTGTGCACCATCATCTACTGTTTCAACCACCAGAGGAAACTCAGAAATGTAATTTTCATTTTGCCAAGCGGGACCATTGATTATAGCCTCGCAGCAGATGGGAACAAGAAAGTTTGAAATGAAAATTTGATTGACTGGAGAAAACGTTTGGCTGTGGTTTAGCTCGTTGGCCGAGTGGTTTTACAGGATGAGGATAGAATGAGCATGATTTGTTGCTTCACTGTGTTGCACACGATTTTAGCACAAAGACCAGGCTGAAGATGTCAGATAACAAGATTTCTGGGGACTGAATTGCCTGTTGCAGCATTAAAGTGACCACAAACGAGACAGTCAAACATCATAACTGCATAGGTGGATACACAGAGAGGCTGAAGCCACTTGCTCCACAGCCAAAGGACAGGTTGACATGAAGAGAGGCAGATGGACACACGGACTCATGAGATCAAACATACAAACCTGACAGAGGCCCTGACAAGAAAAACTACATCACCATAAACAGATGGGAGCGCTGGATGCAGAGCTGCCTGTGTCTGTGTCTGTGTCTGTGTGTGTCTCTCTCTGGCAAAGGTTCAGCAGTTTTGTTGAGCAGAGGGAGAAAGTATGGAAGCTGTCAGGGGCCATATGATGCTGCCTCTGCAGTTTACACATGGAGACAGAAAGAGAGATTGATGGCAAGGACGTGGAGACAACCCAGAGGACGGAGAAGCTTGTACATATAGGGCTGAAGGTAGACATCAAATGTACAAGCCAAACTCATGCTGATGTGTTTTCCAACCGTGTGTGTGTGTGTGTGTGTGTGTGTGTGTGTGTGTGTTTTTCCTCATACCTGTAGTGTTTGTCAGGTAATGTGTGCAGTAAAGGTCAGTACTGTCTCCACCACTTTGCTGACCTAGATTCAAAAGGCCCTTTATGTGTTTGTGTGATGCTGTGCACATTTGCGTGTGTGTGTGTGTGTGTGTGTGGGTGGCCTGCCACTGTCTCTGTATAATCCCCCTGGTAGCATTTGGTTTCAAGCATAAGTCAGAGAACAGTCAGGGACTCAGTTTGCAATACGCCTGACCTACATCGGCTGCTCGCAGCGTGCTTAAGACGACACATGAAGTCACACTTACTGTATCCTCCTGCAGATGCACATTTGCGTGTGTGTGTGTGTGTGTGTGTGGGTGGCCTGCCACTGTCTCTGTATAATCCCCCTGGTAGCATTTGGTTTCAAGCATAAGTCAGAGAACAGTCAGGGACTCAGTTTGCAATACGCCTGACCTACATCGGCTGCTCGCAGCGTGCTTAAGACGACACATGAAGTCACACTTACTGTATCCTCCTGCAGAATGCTGCTTGCAGGGGTGTGTATGTGTGTATACATGGGACGCTTAAACACACACACACACACATACACACACACACATACCAAGGCTCAACAGTTTAGTAATGATGGTAGTTTCGCAGAAAATGCTGCTGTCACATTAAGGCAAGGATTAAATTCTCCTTAAGCTTCTCTCACCAGGCTGCCTCTCTCCAGGTGGTTAACAGGAGAGGTATAATCTCCACACACACACACACACACGCATATAGTGACAAGACCACAAAAAGAATTACAGCCACTGAAACATAGCGACTCAACGTGCAGAAAACTGTCTCGTAAAAGCGCAAAAATGGGGGAAAATATTTCCTGTACTTGAATATAGACGCCGTACTCAAACACATCTCCGTGCACACACACACACACACTTCCCTCATTGTGTGCTATTTGGAGCGATGTGGCAGCAGTAATTAGAGGTGCGACAGCCAGACAGGTAGAGGTGATGATAATGGGCCACAGCTATTTCTGTTCCCCACTCTCTGCACCTCTCTGTCTTCTCTCTGCCTCTCTTGCTCACATATTTTCTCACCGTCAAATATCCAATTCCTGTTCCCACACACACACGTGCATGAATACACGCGCACATCACACACCCTCTCTTCCATCACTCCCCGTTCACCTCGTCTTTATCTCGCACTTCTCTCTCTCGCAATTTTCTTTGTTCCCTTTGTTTTTCCCTGTGAATTGACGTGATGTCAGCGGCTTCATTACGGTCTTCTGGCAGTTCCTCTGTGTTGCAGAGGGGGGGAGGAGGGGAGAGGTTAGAACATGGGTTTTGTTGTTTTTGCATATGCGTGTTTGCTATATCTTTCTTGAAGGTGACGTCACAGCCTACCTGCCAAACAGGCGGGCAGAAAATAAGCTGTTCTCTGTCGTGCTAGTGAAGAGATGTGTTAATACTGAGTGCTGAAGCAGCTGCTTTAACATGAGATAATCTAATTAAAGAAGATTCCCTCTATGCAAGATCATCATAATTTTGGCAGCCATTTTAGATTTTGACTTAGACTTTAGATGCAAATGCTCTTTAGTTATAGTCACGTTGTAGCTGTTTTTGTCCTTCACTGCTTTAGTTGACGAAAAGTCGTCACATTTTGGTCAACTTTTAGTCAAAGTTTTGACAGGTTTAAATGATGATTAACAAGCACACGCTTACTGATCATCATTTGAAAAGCTCAAAATCTGTATTTATGGTGTCGAAAACTTTGAAACCATAAATAGAGACTCAGCTCTGATGGTGGCTATTATCAGATTCCGGTTTAAACTGGTCACAGTCCTGAACTGACCTGCATGTGCATAAGGACAATAATCAAAATGTCACACACAGCACACTGTTGCATGCTGGGGCCAGGTAGCCCTGGATGCTGGAGGGGCCTTGTAATCCTGGATGCTGGGGCCTGGAAGCTCTGGAGGCTGTTGGGGCCTGGTTGCCTTAGATGCTGCTGGGGCCTGGTAGTCTTGGATGCTGCTGGGGCCTGGAAGCCCTGGTTGCTGCTGGGGTCTGGTAGCTCTGGATGCTGCTGGGGTCTGGTAGCTCTGGTTGCTGCTGGGGTCTGGTAGCTCTGGATGCTGCTGGGGTCTGCTAGTTCTGGTTGCTGCTGGGGTCTGGTAGCTCTGGAGGCTGCTGGGGTCTGGTAGCTCTGGATGCTGCTGGGGCCTGGTTGCCCTGGATGCTGCTGGGGTCTGATAACCCTGAAGGCCGTTGGGGTCTGGAAGTTCTGGAAGCTGCTTGGACCTGGTTGCCCTGGACGCTGCTTGGACCAGGTAGCCCTAGATGCTGTTGGAGCCTGGTAGTCCTGGATGCTGCTGGGGCCTGGTAACCCTGAAGGCCGTTGGGGTCTGGAAGTTCTGGAAGCTGCTCAGACCTGGTTGCCCTGGATGCTGCTTGGACCTGGTTGCCCTGGATGCTGCTTGGACCAGGTAGCCCTGGTTGCTGCTGGGGTCTGGAAGCTCAGGATGCTGCTGGGGACTGGTAATCCTGGAGGCTGCTTGGACCTGGCAGCTCTAGATGCTGCTTGGACCTGGTAGCTCTGAATGCAACTGGGTCTTGGTAAACCTGGATGCTGCTGCGGCCTTGTAGCTCTGGCTGTTACTGGAGCCTGATAGCCCTGGATGCTGCTGGGGCCTGGTGGCTCTGGATGCTGCTGGGGCCTGGTGGCTCTGGGTGCTTCTGGGGCTGGTATGCACCAGGAGTTAGATGGAGATGTTGATTTCCAGTCAGGCCTCGGGCCTAGTTGGCCCACCAGAAGTCCATCAACTTTGACCATAGCCAGAAAGTAAACATCGTCCACAATGCTGAGAGCAAACGTAGATCAAAGTCAGGTTGATTCAATGAACTACAGTGTTTTAAACTTTGAGTGTGAACGTGCACAACAATGGCCTAAGTGCAAGGCATACTCCTGAACTCTATTGATACTATATGGATGAGATGTGCAGAAACATTAGTAGCTGCTAATTATAAAAATTGTTTCATTTTTATTTCTTTGGTATTACCTCTGCAGTTCTCATTCAGTTTATTACCTCAATGTAGGCGTCACATTTATGTAATTTCCATTTGCTATGATTGTGTCCCAGTGGCGCCACAGAGCGAAGGTAAAACAGGTGGCCAGTGGGTGGAAACCAGGCCCATTTAATAACTGATTCATTAAAAAACAATGCATCAGCTATTCTTTGTTACGACCCCAGTGCATTGCTCCATTTAATATGGCATGCAGCCCTAAATCGTGACGCTAAATCGTGACTTCAGTTGTCATTTTGTAAGCCCTTCACACAAACATAATGCAGTTAATACAAGAATACACATACATGTTATAGATGGTCTGTGCCTGTGTGTTTGTTCAAGTGCTTGCAGCCATGTTTGAGTTATTTGCATGTGTATCTGACAGCCGCTGTCAGCATTTTTGTCTGTACATGCAGCTCGAGCTTAAATCTGCCACCTCTGTGTGTGCTCCTGTGTGTGTGTTGGTATGAGCATGTCATCACAGCAGGTTTCCATTAGAGCGGTCCAGATTATCTGTCATCTGGAGTGAAACCGCTTTGACCTTCAGGATCTTACCAAGAATACATTTTGTCTTGTATTAAAGGAAACTGCTTCAGTAAGCAGATATTCTTCACACCTCCCGCTAACCATGAATTCATTTCACTCTCTCGTCCACCTTGAGATGTCATGACGTTTGGTCTGAGATAACCTGAGCTTTTAAAGGACTGTCACGTCTAATCAAAAACAAAAGCAGCACCACACCCAGCGTCGTAGCTTTTCTTTTTTCGGTGACTTTGGGTTTCTCTGTATTTGTCCCTTACAAATAAACTACAAATAAAATAATAATTAAAAACAGTCTGTGACTCATCCTGAAGATTTATATGCTTTCCCCTTGTAGGAGTTGTGTAAATACATATGTATTTGTGCACTCCTGTGTTTGAGAATACATCTGTTTACTTTCCGTGTATATCTGTGGATGTGTCTCTGTCAAGTGTGTGTTTTGGTGTGTTTGCAAGTACCAACATACTTCCACATCACAGGCAGCCCCCCTGTTGTGCTGAGGTGCATCAAAGCATCTGCACAGTTACTGCAGGCTGCCCGAGAGCACAACTTCCTCTAAGCCCAGTCCAACATCATAACTTTGGATTTAGGGGTGCATGGTGGTGGTGGTGGTGGTGTGTGTGTGTGTGTGTGTGTGTGTGTGTGTGTGTGTGAGCTGATACATTTGTGTGTGGGTGGACCTCTGTGTAGCCTTAATCTTACACTTCTGGCTCACGGTAAACTATGCATGCTAGAGGAGGGCAAGGTTACGGAAAAAAATGTTGAGATAACTTTTTCTTGAGATGGACCTAATGATTATGGTAGAACATGTGGTAACTTAAAAATAATAATTTTCACAACATCTTAAATTTGAAATGATATTATAGTGGTTCATTTTTCAGATTTTTGAGCTTCCAACATTTATGTCTTATTTATGCCTCTTGCATCCCACAATCATCTTCCTATACTGTACACCTCTTGCTAAGAAAACGAATAAGTTTATATTTCAAAATAATTAACCTTTCCTTTCAGGCTTTGCATGGTACACAGTGGGTCGCTACCTGACGAGAAGAATGTGGAGTAAGAGACCAAGGTAATATTGTTTTCACTTTGAAGGTTGGCAAAAATCAAAGCACAGAATCAGTGATTGTGCCAGCTATGTGTATCTCATTATTAAAATAATCAGAACATAATTATCTTTTCTTTTATTAATAAATCTCCTTTTGTTTTTAGAAAAATCAAAATTGCACAGTAAACAAACAGCTCAAACACTTTGCCCAAAGCCAAACGACTATTTCCTAATGCTTTCACAATATTTTTACATGAGGCGGTTCAACACTTACAGGAATAATACAGCAGAAAAACAACTTTGTAATTATTTTAAAGTCCTCACAAGTTTGACAGAGCCAAAGTGTGTGAGATGCATCACGTCAGGGACTGAAAATCCTTAAAAAAACAAACATAAATCTCACATAAAAAGCGAGTGAATCAGGCACATGTGGTTGTCACTATTTAAAATGAGTTTGCAGTGTTTAGCCGAGGTCTGGCATACGATACCTAACTATTTACTGGATACTCCCTCAAAAGATTATTTGTATTAATAAAAGCAAAAGAATACAAAAGTTTCTGTTTGCGTTTGTGCTACATAACTGAGAGTTTTGTTTTGGGCTGTTCCTCCAAAGGATAAACTCGCATTTTCTACATCATTTTAACTGAAAACACATCAGGAACGGAAGCCAGTCAAACAGGGGGGCATATTGTAACAATAAAAAACATATATCAAAGTTTATATTGGCACCTGACTATTGTTTTAAGACAGAGCTGAAAATTTGTGAGCCTTTAAGCAGCCAGACTGTAACAGCAAAGTCAGAAAATGAAGGAGGTCGTATTGGACAAACAGTAAAACCTAAGGTGTAGTATGTCTGTGGTGACAGATGCATAAAGGTGTAAAATAATGCATTCATAAGATGCCATCAAATGAAAAATGAACTTGAGTTGATGTGTTTGTGTTTAAAGTCCAAAAGTTTCTCAAGAGAGGCTTTGGATTCACAATACAGACATTTTGTCACAGTCCACACAAACCTGCATTACCAGTGTTCCATAGAAAGAAATCTGAAAATCTATACAAACAAATGCATCCTATGATACATTCTCAGTGTCTGAACTGGTATATTACAGCACAATAAAATCTCAAAGAAGAAAGGGACATAAATAAATC
This sequence comes from Epinephelus moara, assembly GCF_006386435.1. Classification (NCBI taxonomy): domain Eukaryota; kingdom Metazoa; phylum Chordata; class Actinopteri; order Perciformes; family Serranidae; genus Epinephelus; species Epinephelus moara. The sequence continues at coordinate 34,680,020 of NC_065523.1, read as the reverse complement.
CCTATTGGCAAAAGTACTGATACAGTACAAAGCAGTCAAACATCACCATTAAGAACAACAACTGAATTATTACAAGAATCCTCATTAAGAAGACATTTGTCAGAAATCTATAAAGTTTCCCTTTTCTGTTATATTTTGCATTAAAACAAGTGCAAACAGAAAGGGAGTGAAACTACAGTATGGCAGTTTTCAAAGTTAACACAAAAACCTGTTGGTGCTTTACTGTATGTAGACATGAAGCATGGTGAACACTTATATCAGGCTGCATACTTCATGTAAGATGCAGTAAACACAACCACATTCAGAAAGTTTCATACTAGAGAAATTCATTAATCTATAAAGTCGCATTATGTCAAATAAATATTAAGACACTTGGCTTCACGTGACGTATTCAGAGTGCAATTCTATATAAAAACAAACAAAAAAAGAAATGCACATTTTAAATATGCACATCTATTTAATATTAAGTCCTCGTCACTAATAAATTGGACCTTTATTTTGTTGCCCCTGATCCCAGTCCGAGTCATTTAATATAGAGTATCTTCTGACGCCAAGTCCTGATCCGATACTTCTATTTTCCTTAGTAATACACCTGCACAGTGCATTTCAGGTACTTTAAGGCTGTGTTTACCAACTGGTGGGTCGCAGGTCCACTCTGAATGGCCCGCAAGTGACTCGTGAACGTGTCAACTTTAAAGAAAAATACCCCTTATTTTTGAAGTGCAGTAAATTTCCAGCACAAGCTTTGATTTTGAAGTGTCGTTTCCTGTTGTAACAGACAGAGACAACAAACTAGCTCGACGACATGGCCAAGCAAGATACTGAATATGTTAAAGGAGCTATATGTAAGAAATATAAAGCAAACAGTCATAAAATCCTCCTAATATGTCACAGAGACTAAGGAATAATGTTCATATAACATACTGATCTCACCGACAACAATAGTGCAGCCAGAATATTCACATTTAAAAAAAAACTTACGGTCCGCAAATCATGTTTATGTTTTGAATTTGTGTTTTGGCCTGTTGCGCCACCCACCGCCGTCTACCAGTCACGCAGTCAGTAGAGTCTCAGCATCAGTTACAGTTACGACTGAGCTACAGCAGCACGGCAAGCAGCATTAGCAGTGTCCCAGTACATAGCATTAGCAGCCGGCTCCTCATGAGCTGTATCCTGGCACCAGCGTTAGCAGCAGAGAAGCCGGACTTGCTCGAACGGTCCTCTGGAAAACCGAAGATCAAGGATGCGGCGACGCAGCCCTGCCACGGCAGCCGCCCGTGGGCAAACAAATCAATCTCCAGCATGCCGCTGTCCAGCAACCTCGAATCTGTAGGGGAGGGGGGCGGACACGACTCACGGCAGTATTTTGAATTTGAGTGCAGTAACCGTTTTGACGTCGCAGAGGATCTTGAGAGCCGCCTTGGGTCGGAGGTGAGTTGGCAGATAGTCTGCCACGACGAGTCCTCGTGTGGACAAGCCAACGAGCAAGTTGCCCCCTCGTCTGCGACTGGGACTGGATATCTGGCATGCTAGAGAACTGGAGAGGTGTGACACGACTGACAAAGAGCATCAGCCAATGAGAGGCGGGATACGTCCCACGTCAGCACGCAGGAGGACGGAAGAAATGTGAGGAGGACAAGCCGCAGGGTTGCCAGGTCTGCTTATTAGCCACGACTTTGGGCTTGTTTCTAAAGTGGAGTTGTTTCCATAGCCCTGGTTGCTTGTTTCTCTCCCAAGATCTGGCAACACTGACAAGCCGGCAAGCAACAAATACTATATACTTACAAATATTGGTAGTCACAGGTTGCGTTTTTTTGGGCTTGTTTCTAAAGTGGAGCTGCTTATTTGGGCTTGCTCTCCAAATGTTGCCTTTCTCTATATATATCCGTCGCTTCTTTTGGGCTTGTTTCCATAGCCCTGGTTGCTTGTTTCTCTCCCAAGATCTGGCAACACTGACAAACCGGCAAACAACAACAATGGCGGCGTCCACAGGATCACGAGGAGTGCAGTGTGTTTGGACCCAGGCCCTGGAGGCAGATCTGATTCAACACTGGGAAGAATATCCATGCCTTTACCATGTGTCGTCTCCAAGTTTGGTGACATCACCGCGTTATCTGGGGCTCTGTCGGCGAGGGCTCGGTGGAGAAATCTTGTGGTGTGCACACACAGGTCATAACGCAGTTGGCGAGACTGCCGCTGACAGAAACACGTCGCCAGGTATGAACACTCAAAAGATTACGATAGTCTCTGTGACGCAAAGTCCGGGTGAAAATCGTGTAATGTGAACTAGGCTTAAGGAGAAATCTGGACCCTGTGGCCAGGTGGGAACCACTGCTTTAAGGTGTTTAAATCAATCCAATGTACAGTCTATGCAAGACAAGATGTCTGCAATGCAATAAGAAAAAAATTCCCTGCATCCAACAAGTTCCTTAATTGTTAATTTATTAGCCTATTATTCATCTGTTATATGTACAGTAGTACATGTGGTAGACACAGACAGTGTGTGGCCTACGTACCTCAGTAATGCAGCTACACTGCCATTAATACTTAGTAAAGGGAGGTCGCAGGCACACGGTCAAAGTTTCTTGCAAAGTTAAAATGAAGTATTAAAGCACAAACACTCTCTTTAATCTTTTCGGCCTTGTCGCTGTCTCGAGGGAATTTCTCTGTCCTTTTAAGAGAGCCTTACCTGAGTTAGCCTACCTGAATGAACTGTATTCCACTGAGTGTTTCTTTCTGTTGTTTGTACCTCTTGTGTGTGGATTAAGTTCCATTAATCACTTAGTTATTGGTCTTTTTGCCTATTAGCTTTTGTCAGGACTGCCCCTTGAAACTCGAGAGATTCGAATCGTCAAGTCAGAAACCCTTCAGCCAACTGAGATGGCTTCAAGTCAGGCTGTATTTATTTTTTTCTTCTTGCTAGTCACTGTGCTGTGCAGTGTACCTGTAGGGATGTCCCCACATTTTGAGCGGTCTTGACTTTCACGCTACTCTTTGGTACAGACAGCTTTGGACAAGATGCAGCAGCACAGAAGAGGAGGAACTTTTCACTCCAAGTCTCTTCTCTCTTCTGCATGGACGTGGTGAATTCACAGTTCACAGATACTTAATACGACACAGTCTCTGGCTTTTGCCCGATATCTAGTGTCAATAAATGTTGCTGCACATTTTCAATCCATTGTTAGCGCCATTACTATATATACACGATTGCTGCTGTCACACTGAACATCACGCTGAGCCCTGTTTAAACTTTATAAGGAAGAAAAAAAAGTTGAATATTTGTGTTCAACAGCTGATTCTGTTTCAACTGATATAATTCTAATGTTCGGCCCTAGCTTTTGTTGCATTCGCAGTGGCATGTTGAGTGTGGTTGTTGCAAGCTCTGCACTGCTGTCTGTCTGTCCTCCCAGCAAGGCAGTAACACACCATGTGCCATGGATGAGAGCAAAATGCACGAGACTGCACAGAACTTCGATAAGTAGCGTAAAAAAAACAGTCTCATACTATGTTTTCGTGTGGTGTGTGATGTTTCGCAGCAGGCGGGGCTCAGTCCCTGCTCCTACACATGGGGAGCTCAGCGGAGTGGACGGGAAAAGACAGCAGAGAGTTTGAGAGTTGACAACGGCTCTTGTGTTGCTCTGCATTAAAACTCAGTGAGTAAAAACACCTGTGTGACAGCTGACGAAAAACAAAGGATGAGATTGGGCTCTATATAGCTCATATAGCCCGTCCTGATCAGTTAATAAATGCCTTGATCAGCTCTGATACAGATGTATCGGGACATCCCTCTCATTATCCATGAGAATCCCCGTCTCACAACATAAAAGTATCACCTTGAATGACATTAATGCAGAATTATGGCCATGCATCAGAGGGCAGCTTGTCTGCAAACCTCTTTGCTCCATCCTATAAACTATGCTGCGAGAAAATCAGTCTTTCACCTGAACTTTGGTTATTGATTAGCTGTAGCTGTAAACAATTGATTATCTTTACAACAAAAAGTAACAAAGGATTTGCACTCCTAATTAGACAAAGGTCAAATAAACCGATATACTCCTTCATTGAAACAAGGTTTCAAGAAAAGATGAGACTAATGTGTATGTAAGTGACGGGTCCATGGCTCAGTTAAAAGTGTCTTGTCAACTATCGGGTCCTCATCCACAGCAGTCCCTCTAATGTGTTGACAGAAGTGTTGCTAAAGAAGCAACAACAGATTTAGGACCGGCCTAATAAGTGTCTGCACAAAAGAATCAATACACCAGAGTGTAAATTAAATAAATAAAGGTCAAAGTGCTCGAAGATTCAATACACCAGCGTGTGAGAAGATACAGAAAGAGTGCTCTAATCAGATACTGAACCCCCAGCAGTCAATGTGTGAGTGAGTGCAGCAGAGCCCCTTATTAGTCTGTAGGCTAAAGGCAGGAGTCCCAGTGTATGTGCAGGTCAGAGCTGTCCAGGAAATCAGCGGAAAAGACACTAGAAGGTGTCTGGGGGCAGAGTGGGCCCAGTGTGGGAGCCTCTTCTCTCTTCTCTCCAACCAGTCCAATACCGTCCAACCAATCCATACCGTCCAGCCCTTGCTCCCCCTCCGCTGCCATGTCGAAGGTATCCATTGGAGACAAGGGATGGTCCAGGATGCTGGGGGTGCACAGCATTTGACTGTGGAGGTCATCAATCAAAGTCAACAGGCCTCCAGGCTCCACCCCCAGGAGAGGCTTACCGGTGGTGCTTTCGAGAAAGTCCTCCAGGCGTCCGCTCCCAGCGCTGCTGAGGCGTTGTTTCTCCTCTGTGGCGTCGAGCTGGGTCTGAAGCTCAGACTGAACCGAGGGGGTCGACTGTGGGGTGTCATAGCTGGGTGGGGCAGCGGGTGATAGCAACAGCTGGAGTGGGGAGGGAGGAGCGGAGTGTGGATGTAGATGGTCCAGAGAAGGATCAGGTGCTGGTTTGAAGGTGGTCGACATTTCTGAAGGAAGAAAAAAAAAACACAGAATTTTAAAAAACTGAACATAAAATTGGCCACCCGATACAATAATCATCAAACTGCTGAGTGAATCAAAAAAGTTAATACACATCACAAAAATCAGACAATGTTACTGCCTCTTACCTCCTGTCTGTAAGATGATGTCAATAAAATCATCTTCATGCTCTGCATCCTGAAAACACACACACACACACAGAGGAAAAACTTTAGGCTCGAAACTGCGTGTAAAGTTCACTAGTCCATACCCAGTAGAAAAACGTGGGACAGACAGAATGACACACTGACAGTTTCCGTGATTATGTACAGCATACCACAGCAATCGGTCGCATTTTAGCCATTTTGAAGCATTTTTCTGTTGTTATAGCGCCACCCAGTTGCCAATTAGAGTTAAATTTCTCCAGTCACCTTGAGGCGTCCTGTTCTACATATCTACCAAGTTTAGTAAAAATCCATATGGCGGTTAGGCCTAGATAAGAAATGAGCTCTCTAGCGCCCCCATTTTGTTTGATGGGGTCAATAATGGAGGGGTCCCCTCAGATTATGTGTGGTCATATGCCTACAAAGTTGCGTGGTGATGGGTGAAACCCTTGAGATGTTATACACCTTTATGTGATGAGCCACGCCCTCCGCAATATTCATTGCCTTATAGAAGCTCAGTTTTAGTAAGTTTTCCAACTTTTGCCAAGAGGGAACTTTAGATATTGGTCCCTAGATTATGTTCACCCAGTTTCATGCAGATCGCTCAAACTTCCTAGGAAGAGATCCATTTGAAGTGTTTTTCAAAAAATTCAAAATGGCGGAAAATCTATATAAGCGGAAGTTATGGGTTCTTGAGGCAAATGTGTTCCTCATGAGGAGAGGCATCTCTGTGCAAAGTTTCATGTCTCTACGACATACGGGGCATGAGATATGCCCATTCAAAGTTTGACATTTCAATCGGTTGCTATAGCGCCCCCCTTTGGCCAATTGATGTAATATTGCTTCATTGGCATCCTCCCATGACCCTCTACCACTGTGCCAAATTTCACATGGATTGACCAAGTCAGTGAGGAGAAAAACATGGAACAGACACACAGACAGAGTTTTCGTCATTATATCGTAAGATAAGATATAGCTCAGTTGTTCCTGAAATGGATGTACTGGTGATCCTAGTGGTACTTTGGAGTGCTGCAGGGTGTTTGAACAGTTAAAAAAAAAGAAAAAGTTGATTTAAAAAATATAAGTCACGCATAATTCCTAAATTAATGATGCTATAATACATTAATTAAAATGCAAATATAAGTTCAACAAACCATATTTTATATTCTGTGTTTCCATTGTGAATGCCATCTGTTGGAAACTCTCTGTTGCTGCAGTAAATTAGTTGCACATAGTACAGAAGCCTAAAAGTTTCTATTACATAAGCGTTAAATGTTGCATAGTTTTGACATAATTACATAATTTTTATTATATTGTTGATTACCTTTTCGATTATAGTAATAACTTCCATTACAAGGATATGTAAGGACAGGTGATCCAGTGGTCGCCTGGCACAATATAAAAAAGCGCTCTGTCTAATCGGAGCAGGATTCAATGCCTCATGTTTTGCAACCTGCAAAATGTGCTCTGCCAGTTTGGGGCTTTATATAGGCTTTTTTCCCACCAAATACATTTGGGTACATGGCTGAAAAAATATTGAAAATGGGGATTATTATTGAAAAAGTTTGAGAAACACTGACATAACACAAAACTATAAGACACAAGTTCTTGATGTGAGATGTGAAATGATGTAAAACAACATATCAAACTGAAATGCAGAGCAAAACAGCTTAGCTTAATGTAGGTTAGCAAAACCTACATTAACAAACACCCCACGGAGATAAAAATCACACATTTTGGATCGTGAACATCTCAATCATTTTGCACAATGACACAATCAGACATGCAGTGGGTCATACTTTGTTATCAGGCGATGAGGCAGCGGTCTTAATGGAAGCTGGAGTCAGAGGACTGAACAAGACATCCAGACCAGGGCAAAACTCCTGGAGGAGAGAAGAGAGAAGATTTGTATGCATCCAAACTGATCACAATGCGACTCTGTGATACAAGTCACCCTGAGAGATCATCCATGTCATCATGACATTACTCACAGTTTGAGAGGAAGGTGAGGGAGCAGTCTCCTGGTCCCTGAAGAAAGGCTGCAGACTGGGAGGTGCTGACAAACACTGAGCAACTTCCTGTTGAGGCGGCTCTACAGACACATGAAGGCCCCCGCTCTGTGGCTTCAAGTCATTAAAAACAGTGAAAGGATAAGTTCTCCTCACAGGGGAAGAATATTCAGAGGCAGCAGCACTAGTTATTTCAGTAACATCTGAAATCACGCAGAATTTCATTCTATTACGAGTGCGATAAGAAGGGCACAAAGATCAGGAAAGACTGCTGACGACAGCAAAATGTGCAGTCGGCACACGGCGTTCCACCAAATCTTGACACTTTCCAGCACACCTGCGCTCCCCGAGAGATACTGTACATCTCAATTAGCCGAGATGCGGAGGAGTTTTTGTTCCTCCTCCGTTAACAACATACATCATAGTAATGGAAGATGTCGTTAGAGTAATTAGCCACGCAATAATAATCAGCATCGGGCTAGTGTCAGACACTCTTATCAAAGAGTGCTGTCACTGTCTCCAGCAGCATACATCATTAATTTCCTCTGCTATTGGACTCGCTGGAGCACTTCTCTTTCACTCTCATGTTTCGCTCGCTCTTTATGGAGTATTAACGGACTGCTCCGTTATTGCTCCAGTGACAGGGGCTCTGGGGCTCCAGGGATGGTGTGAGAATGAGGAAGAGTGTATGTAGCATGATGAGGGTCCATGAAATGTGTGAACGAGATGATTTAAGGCTGCTGAGTGACGGTTTGTGTTGGCAGAAATGCCCCATGCAGAAACTTTAAAAGGCCAGATTATCCAAATAGAAAATTGTCATAGCTTGGCAAGCAGGTAGTTTTGATTTTAAGGTATTGATCTATCATATTTAGGCTACCACTGGTGCTGAATATGACCTTGTTTAATGTACTTAAAGCACTGACAATTAACATCTGAATGCTCCTGTTAAGAAACAATAAGCTTCTTGCTACAGACAATAACCGAACACTTTTCATGCTTTGCTACAGCAGAAATTCTCCCAATGAAAACACTCCGTATCATGATTAAATATTTAAATCTCACCTTTGTCTCTTGTTGTTTCAAAAATCCCACATGCATGCTCTGTTTGGTTTGATTATCAGCTTTAGGCAGCTGAACAGGGCTGTGGCTGGGGAGCTTGGCGGGTGTCGACTGTAGTCGCTGGTGGAAAATGAAAAATGCAAACAATGTTGATAGTATTGTTAAGTGCTTAATATAACAATAAAAAGGTTACAAGAGCAGAAAATTGCTTTTTTATCTTTGCGTTCACACTCTACTTTATATACAGTGCCTCTGATCCATAATGCTGACATGGTGGATATTAACCTTGGAGATAGGGTACCTCTAATTTGGTCACTTATCCAACATAATGCACACTTTGTGAGAGGCTTGTAGAGAGCCCAGATCTTAAAGGGGAAGTTCCGTTTTTTACAACCTAGACTTTATTTCTGGCATTAAATACGGTTGTTTACTCACCCAGATAAGTTTGGTGTCATTTGGAGTCCTTTACTCACCCAGATAAGTTTGGTGTCATTTGGAGTCCTTCAGAAGATATTTAGATCCGTGAGAGCCGTGTACATCCATATAGTGGGAATGATCGGGGCACCGACAATGAGGCTCTAAATAACACATTATCTGCCGCGAAACTCGTTCATTTTACCAATATGTTTTTATGAATCACTAGAGTTGCTTGTCATCATCATCCGAGTCATTTATACTGACCTTCTAACCTCTGACCTGGATGATGTCATCCAGGTGCGCTGCGCGCCTGCAGCACGGCTCTGTTTACAGCTGGAATTTGCTACTGTTAGTTTTTTGAAACATGGCTGAATATTTGTCAGATTTTGAGGTTGTGGACGACGACTTTGAATATGATGGACGTCCTTACCGTTTTGAGCCAGAGTATACGGATGAGGAGCTCTTTGAAAGGAGGATGCGGAGGCAGAGAGAGGAACAGCTGGCCAGAGAACAACAAACTGCTGCACGTCCGAGAATGGTGGTGTTCTTGTGGACAATGTTCCACTATGCCAACAGAGGAGGAATGCCTTTGTTGCTCCAAGTGGGATTTGAGGCCAGGAGATACACGTCTGGATGTCTCCAGAAATGACTGTCTCACAACTACAGAGGATTTCACTTCTATGATCAACCGGGCTGTTGTAGACACTTTTTTTCGTGTCCTGAAAGTAAACTGGAAGACCCAGCCAAAGCCTGCAGGACCGAACGGGCAACTTTCGATTGAGTAAGTAGCCTACACAGCTGCATAAATTGTTTATTTTCCTTGAATTTGTTTGCTTGATAAGTAAATAAATGTAAGAATTTACATTTCTTTAGTTTCTTCTCATCGCTTGTGTAGAACGGCCCGCACACTGCACAAAAAGCAGAGGCACTTCTTATGCAAAACGTGAATTTATTATTACATAGTGCTCAGTGACAAAAAGTGAGAAACAGAAAGGTGAACGTTTCGGTGGTCAGAGGTTAGTAGGTCAGTATAAATGACCCGGATGATGATGACAAGCAACTCTAGCGATTCATAAAAACATATTGGTGAAATGAACGAGTTTCGCGGCAGATAATGTGTTATTTAGAGCCTCATTGTCGGTGCCCCGATCATTCCCACTATATGGATGTACGCAGCTCTGGCGGATCTAAATATCTTCCGAAGGACTCCAAATGACACCAAACTTAACTGGGTGCGTAAACAACCGTATTTAATGCCAGAAATAAGGTCCAGGTTGTAAAAAACGTAACTTCCCCTTTAAGGTACAAGAAATACTGGGGGTAGTCAAAGGAAACAGCAGAATTTGAAAATAATACACCCTCCTCGACCGATTCATTGGTTTGGCCATTAATTGGCGCCAATAGAATTTTATATAAACTATCGTAAATGGCGGAACGGGGCTCCGATAGTGGCTGATAGCTGTAACCTCCACTTGCCACATGGGTACGGCCATCAGGCTTTTGCACTAAGTACCTCACATGCAAAGTCAAGGTAACGGGTGCTTTAGATAATCTGTATGATTTCAATGAACGTTAACTAATGTAGGACTTATTAGGGGCATAATAAGGTTGCTGGTTATAGAATAGCTTTATGTGCTTTTTGTTTTGCAAGCAAGCATGGTCAGTATAATTTTACTGGAATTGATGTAACGGGCCTAGAACTAGCAATGTGTGTGGTTATTATATCGGTGATTACAAATCCACTATCGGTCGACCTCTAATAGTAACCCAGACACTGGCTGACTGAATATTATTTCACTGATGGGTTGCCAGCAGCGCATTAGCTCCGCCCCTCCTTGCCCTGCTCTCCCTGTTTATCAGACCACAAATGAGATGACAATCAGCTAGCGAATGGACTGGGTCTAAGCTGTGTAAAGGCAGCAACAGAAAGTTTGCTGATCGGGCGGGGAGGCGGAGCTGTCCGCTGGCTGAATTAGAGTTGTTATAGCTGCTGACTGTCTGTGCCTGTAAAGCGCTTTGAAATGACACACTCGATTCAAGGTGCTAACTTGCTACATAAACATGACCTTAAAGTAGCCATGAGGTTTTGGCACCAGTTAGCAGGAGGCTAAACTATTAGCAATATTTAATCTCCATCTCTGAAATGCCGCGCCAATATTGACACGTTTTATTTTGTTTATTGTCAGACTCTCTCTTTTTTTTCTTTCTTTCTTTTTTTTTTTTTAAACTTTTTTTTGATAAGTCTGTCTTCCCTTTTTGGGTTGCTTTGCAGAATAGGCAGCTGTTGCCAATGTTGGAATAGCAACTTTCTCTGCAGGACTCCTCACCACTGAATTAGGCTTTTGCCGAAGGGACATGCATGCACATCTGCCTACCCCAGCTTTAAACAGACTGCTGAAAATGAGTCATGTACCTGCAGTGTGACTTGATTGGTTGCTTTGCTCCCCTGTGCATCAGTTCTTTGGTTCTCAGTGATGTGACTGGTCAGTGCAATCAGGAAGTGGTTGCCGTTGCTATCAGAGACCAGAGTCGGGGTGGAGTCGCTCTTGAGGTGATCCAGAGGGAAAGAGGGAGCTGAGCCTGACTGCTGGTTGAGGTACGCTTGAGACACCTGGACAGAACCCATAATAACTTTTAGAGGAAGAGTTTTTGCTCCATATTTCATACCAACACACCTGAGCTTCTATATGCTCTTTTATCTGACCACATCAGGTGAACACTGTTCAGGAGTTTCCTTTACTGCAGAACTTAAGTGGCATAATGAGACAACCTGACAATAAAGTCTTAAACAAAAACATTCCTGACCTGTGGCGACTGCTGCTGCTGCGCCTGCTGTTTCTGCTGTATCAGCACCTGCTGTTGCTTCAGATGTATCTTGGTCTGTATCTGGATTTGTTGCAGTTGTTTAGTCTGCTGCTGCTGCTGTAAAAACGACTTCTGTTGCTTCAGTAGAATCTGTTGCTTCAGCTGCATCTGCTGGTGATGTTGTTTTGACTGTTGGTGCTGTTGCTGTGACGGCAACAGTTGCTGCTGTTGTTGCTGGAGCTGTTTGAGCTGCTGTTTGTGAGATTTCTTCTTTCTCTGCTGGGAAAGTTTCTGCAGGTTCTCCACTGTCTGACCGCGGTTCTGAATTGTCTGCTGCTGGTTCTGAATGTTCTGCTGCTGCTGCTGCTGCTGGAGCAAAAGTTTCTGTATGGCCTGTTGCTGGGCCAGCTGCAGAGTGGTTTGCTGCAGACGTACATGCTGTTGTTTTGTCTGTGAGCTCGTCTGCTGCGGCTTGACATGGAGCCGAATCTGCTCCTGCGCCTTCTGCGTTCGGGTTGAGGACTGCTGTAATCCACAAGTGTTTGGTAATTGGATAGCTGACTCACATGCACCTTCCTCTGCCTCCATGGCTTCCTGTTTGACAGTTACCTTGATAACATCCATCTCACATGAAACAGATGACGGTGGAGGAGGGGGGGCTGAGAGAGGGACACCGGGCTTATCAGGAGGCTCTTGTTTAACTCTTACAAGAACTAGCGGCTCTGCTCCTCCTCTGTTCCCGTGCTCCAGCTGCCACCTCAGCACCTCCACCAGCCTCTGTTTCTGCATCAGCATCCTGGTCAGCTTCTCTATCTGCTCGTCTTTCTGCTGCAGCATCCTGTCTTTGTCCACGGTCACTGCTGGAGCTGTGGGTGTAGCGGTGAGGGCAGCTGATGAGACCAGGGGATGGTTCTGCAGAGAGGCGGGCTTTACAGAGAACTGACAGGGTGCTGGGGTGGAACACTTTGGCTCCTCTTTAATGTTGGCTGGAAGCTGAGCAGCTGAACATGGCTGAAGGTTCACCTGTCTGAGAGGTGAATTCATCTAGACAGAAAGAGAGGAAATAAAAACATACAGTAGGAAGCCTTGACAGGGAAACACTATAAAATCACAGTTCTTAGTATGTAAACAAGAGTAATTGGCAGATTCACGAAAGGATTGCGTGGCTCTTATAGCCGTTAAATCTGCACAAATGAGAAAGTAGGTAGCTGTGTGATTCTCAAAACACCTTACTGCACTACCAAGCAAATCTCGTCTTGGTGAAACTATACTATTTGCATGTATTTAAATGAGGTAATATACATTCATTTGCCGCAAAACTGGACCCTTTATATGCAAATGGAAGGTGCCAAGCCTCTGTGCAATCAGTTGAATTATTCATGTCTGTCATGTCATGTAAAGGATATTTATACATAAACACATACGTTAATATGTAAATGCTTTCATGCCAAGACTTTCTAGTGAAGCACTGAATTATATTTTTTTCTTTAATCTTTTGTTTCAAATCGTGCCATCTAAGAAAGACGGCGGGCGTTTGAAAATACCAACAGCACAGACAGACCGGGATATTAAATCCCAAATATGTTTTCTCTCTGTCACATTTAAATTCCTTGCTTGAAGTTTTGAGGATCTGCAACTCTGAAAATTTCAGTTTTCTTTTTCTCTCTGCCATCATTCTGTTTACTGTGTTCTTTGCCCAAAGGCGACATTTATACTTTGCAGTCAGACGCAAAAAGGCTGCAAAACTTTATGGGCGTGTTTGCGCTGTAATATCCCTAGTGCAATATCTTTTATGAATCGAAACTTGAGACGGGGCAGAGCGGTTGAAAGTGATGTGCAGTTCACGGTACTATCAGCAGCTGAAATCCATTTTTTGTGAATTTCCCCGTAAGAGTCTACAGCCAGGCTGGAGCTATGTAGCAGGTATAATATTTATAACATTAATCATCTTAGTTACCATTTTAGCATGCTAACAGTTGCTAATTAACACTAAGCACAGTACAGTGGAGGCTGATGGGATTGTTGCTGCAGGTGTTTAATCATAAATTAAGGATTTGGGCAAATCTTTACTGTACTATTTTGACACACTGAAGTTATAAATAAATGTATCTAAACATACCTTTTACTTCATATAGATATTCTTGAAATTTAACCAGATTTCTACTAAACTGACTTCGCCAAGCCCCGCCCCTTTGTGATGGGCCAACAAGCTGTTAGAGTAAACATGGAGCCCACACTGTAACTAACTGCACTCCCTGGAGAAACATGAAAGAGTGATTGCAGAGAGAAGCAGACAGAGGGGTCAACAGTCTGTGTTTGAAGGATATATCCAGGATGTCAAACTGACTCAGCAGCAACAACAGGTTAAAAAGACAAAGATAGTTAGAAGCTAAAGCCGAACTATAGGCTACAGATCACAGTGTAAAAGTGAACCACCACATCACTGCTGATCGCCACACAAGACAATGAATATAAAGGGAAACTTTGCTGATATTGATCCAGCTGTGTGGCATCAATGAAATGTGTTTGGCTTCACCCCCGTGTCGCTGCTAGCACCCGGACCTCTGCATCTGTGCACACTGTGACACACAGCTGGTTGAATATGAGCAAAGTTTCCCTGCTTCCCTTCACTGGTTCCTGTACAGCAGGGTGGGTCTTTGTTTCACTGTTATAATCATTACAAAGCAAAAGCAGCATGTGTATACATTCAGTAGGCTATATCTTCAGTAGCTAGCTAGCTAACCCTACACTTTTCAGGGTTTGATTTTGGTTTTGGAACAGGGAAGAAACGTATATCTTTTTCCAACCTCTCCAGGTAACGAGTATCATTAATACACGACATGCCCCAGACACAACATTTAGCTCCACATCCACAACACCAGCCTGAAAATGAAGGAAAAATTCACACCATTTCCCCCATGGGGTCGCTCCTAAAGCTGGTATCCTCTGGGCTCATGGCGCCTGGTGAGCGGTCAGAGGGGGCGAGTGAGACGACTGGGGGGGAGATGTTGCCGCTACAGGTCAGGAGTTGCTGAGGAGTGGTCTCACTGCTACCTGCATCAGCTGTTCAGAGGTTGAGAAAGGGTTGTGTGACTTTAGGCAGAAGGTACAAACACAATACCCAACTGATGGGTCGCAGCCCAAAAGTGGGTTGTGGGTTCATTCTGAATGGAGATTTAAATTTCTGTCTTCCTTATCTTTTAACACTTGAATACATAGTTCTGTGAGGAGAGGGGATTAGGAAGTACAGATACATTTTCTGTTTGACTGACCGGTCACAGAAGACGTCTGATGGCACTGATACTGAAACTGTTGCTGTTGTTGTGATGTGATGCTGTTGGAGGTTGCAGCACATTTGGAGGATTTTCCTGCTCCTTCCGCCCCCGGCCCTGTGGTACCCCCTGCTGTCGAAGAGGAGGAAGTGTCGCTGCCTCCAGTCAGCTCCTGGTAGGTCCTCAGCCTCTCAATGAGGTCGTTTTTGGTGCCGGAGACTGGCAAGCTGCGCAGCTTCAACTCGGACTTCAGTTCCGCGACCTGACAGAAGACGGAGTAACAAAGAAATTGAGACTGACGGACAAGAACGAGGAAAAGCAAAGAGATGAGGATAAATACCAGAGGAAAATTGAAATGGATCAAAGGGAATAAGAAGAGGGAAAACAAAAAGACAGAATAATCCATCACTGTCCCTTTCTTTGTCAGCTCGGAGTTGGCAGGCCACTTTTCTGGGACAGAATTTTGTTAACAGAGAATCTTTTACATATGCCAGCTTCTATCCACCAGTTACTCCATTGACTCATAGCTCAGAGACAGCAGAGAGAGCTGTTGCTCTTCACTCTTGTGAGGAGGTGAGACATAATATATGGGTCATGCAGGTGTTTTATTTAAATGTTGCTGTGCAGCTAACCTTCATTTCATCCAGGTTTGGAGGCAGACACACTGGTTTTGCAGATGTGTGACGGCTGTGACTGCCTGGGTTAGAGGGGGCTGTTGAGGGGGCAGCGACAGGTTGAGGTGGGGAGGAGGTGGTTGTGGAATTGGAGGAGGAAGAGGGAGGTGGCTGCTGATCTGTCTGAGCTCTGTTGGAGAGAAAGCTATCATGAAAGTGATCTCTACAGTCTGTAAACAATTAAACGCCTTTACACAAGATAGCAGCTCCTCAGTTTTGAAGTCTGTTTCCCCCAGGTGTTGCTACACACCACATGCTTGACCATAGACAAAAAAAAACATACTTGGGTGGTGCCGGCAGGATGGCGTGGTAGTTATAGTGCTGCTGCTGCTGATTGAGGATCTGGAGCTGCAAGAAGAGCTGCTGCTGCTGGAGGATTTTGGCATACGATGAGTCCAGATGGGGAGGAGGCTCTTTATCTCCCTTCTGGTCAGGTGGGATGTACTGATGGTACTTTAACTTTTTAATCTAGGAGGCGACACATCAACAACACAGCAAATAATAGTTTTATTGCTGCTGCTATGACTCATTTGTTTCCTCTGAGGTTTAGGTTTAGTTTTAAATCTACCTTTGGCTTGATGTCCTTTGTTTTTTTGTGTCTCTGTGCGGAGCGGTCGGAGCTTGGTTTGGGCTGGGACTGGTAAAAATGGAAAGATGCCAGTTAGTGCTTACTGTAAACTTTCATACAACAATATAATTCTATGTAACTTCATTATTCATTCTCCTTGTAGCTTTGCTTTGGTCTCTACTAACACCGGAGGGAAACATCTGGCTCCTAAGCCTGTTGATGCTACCCTGGGAACCAGATGTATGTGTGAACTCATGCTGTATTTGCTCTGGCAGATCTGGTCTCCCTTCCAGTCAGACAGATTTGCAATAGACCTGCCCCGATCAGGCCAATCACAGCCATTTATTTAATACGGGTTTGTTTCAGATGATGACTAACAACTTGTGAAGCCTCTGCACTTGTGGCTTGTGTGCCATCATGCTGGAGACGCTAGCTTAATAAAGAAAAGTGCTGTTGAGGCATTTTCAAAAACAACCATGATGGCTGCGGCTGTAGTGTGTTTGCATTTATACATTTCAGGGGCATTTACTGTAAAATACGATTTGATTATTGTAAAATGTATTTCAGTCAGGAACACCTGAGTCAAAGAAAACTTCATTGCCATTTGCAGTATTATATTTGGAGGTATGGCTCTGTTCTGGGGCCTCTGCCTTTCCTCGGGCCTACATGGAAAGCCTGAGGCAGAGACAACACACCTCTCTGCCCTTCCACGCGCAAACGAAGAAAGCCTGAGGCAGAAAGGGCAAACCTCCCTGTAGACTCACAAGTCAGTCTTTAGACGCTTTGCTTAACTAAAGACTGATGACTTTCTCCCTGATTTTGTGTTTAGATGGGCGGATACAATTTCAGAGTTTAAAAAACTCCCTACGTTGCAGAACCAATAGTAAATCTGCAGGGCGGTCCTTCGGTGGCTCGTTGAACTCTTGTGCTCGTAAACATAGACCGACTGCGTTAAAAGTTTTAAACAAAGTCGCCGTAAGTCCTTCATTTCCACAATCTTGTGGACTGAGCACACATTTGATAAAATGGAGTTAAATCTCTCGGCATCCATTTTCAAGCTCTCTGTGTGTTTGTTTCCTTGCGAATGAGAAAAGGGGGAGCGCACATTTCCGGGAGGGCGTGTCCTTTTCAAAAATGCAAGAGGCGTTGCTTTGTTGCCGGCCGTTTTCTCCAGTGTGTTAAACACACTTCAGAAAGGAGTGTCCCCAGACTATCAGAAGGCAGAGATCTCTGATTGTCTGGTGGCGAGACTAACCTCTCTGCCCTTCCATGTGCCTACATAGAAAGCCCACGGCGGGGAGAGCAGCAGCAAAGACCCCCCGGGAACAGAATACAGCAGTATCAATGACAAACAGAAATGACATTGATAAGTCAGACATAACATGAAAAGGAAGAGCTGGGGTGGAGCTGGGTTGGAGGGCCATGGAGCTACGTGGAGAGGAACAAAAGATAGACAGTCGTGAAAAAAGAGAGCCACATGATGCCCGCACTGGTTAGCGTCGCTTCCATGGTCAGTGTCCCGTGTATTTTATGTAAGAGTAGTTGACTAGTCTAAGTTTACATTTCTGTTTTAACGTAAGTGAAACTGTTTTTGTTGAAAATAGCTATCTGCTGCTGGAAACACGCTGACTTTAAAACCAAAACAACAAGCTGAAAGATGGTACAATGGTCTGTAGAGCTGGTGAACTGCAGAGACAGGTGATAATTTTCTGTTCATGTTCTGTATTGGATACCTGTGATTAATGAGAGACCGCTGTCTCATTAAACACAGTCATCTGATCCATTGTTAATATTAAAATATTGATAAGAGCAGCTTTAAATCAAAACACAGTTAGCACTTTTTCCCACAGATTATATGACACTTATTTTTTGGTCTGTGTTGACTGATGTCACTTACCTTTATCAGTGAAGTTGCCCCTGTCCTCTGGGCAGATGATACTCCCGTCCCATTGGTCAGCTTAAATAAGGGGGAGGATCCAGAGATTGGTGTGAAAGAAGGAGTAGGTGGAGACACCTGATTGATAAGATGGAAATGAGCAAAATGAATCACTGATGGCTGCACCGTAGCTTTACCTCAGGCAGTGGTTCCAATTTTTCTATCTTAAGTATTGAGTATTGATTTCATATTATATTCAAAGCATTAACAATAACAGTACAGACCAACTGATAAACTTAACAGTTAACCGAAATAGTGAACACAATAACTGCAGGAAGTTTGGGTAAAACTAATAATTTGAATGCATTTTGAACAGGTTATTTTCTGTGAATATTGCATCAGAGTTTTGCGGAAACTTTTTATACATTTTTCCATCTGTATTATTTATTATTTTTATTTCTAACAATCATACATACTTAAAAGGTTTATTTTTGGACACATTCAGTGTTTCCTTTTTCCTCATGCTTGTGCATCATTGTGTTAGCTCTTTGGTTGTCATTAGCAGAGAGCCTTCACTCTCAGTGGTGACCTCTAGTGAGAGTCGGGGCCCCCAGGTTGGGAACCAGTGACCGAGAGCTAGACCAATAAATCTGCAAAGGCCAATTTATCAACTTATAATAGTCTACTGAAGATAAATCAAAAATCTTGTGTCAGTGTATTGTTGCATTGCCTATACTTTCAAGACTATTTTACAACTGAAGTTTTGAAAAAACTCGAAGACATTTCAGATCAGAACTGAAGACATCTCTTTGATGAGAGGTGAAACATCTTCAAGACACTCAAGCAAGTCCAGCTGCCTACGATATAGCAATTAAGATTAACTGACAGATGGAAATTTAACTGTAAACAGACCTCACCAGTGAGATGACATTACAATGGTACATTAAAGTTTGCTACTGTAAAGGAATTTGCCTTATGTTTTATAATCGTGCATCTCTGACACACAACATGTCAGTCACCATTACCTGTGTTGGAGACGGAATGCGGCTTCCAGCCAGCGTCTCTGGAGGAGAAGGCGGAGGTAACAGGCCCAGAGGAGACTCCTGGCTCACCGGCTGCTCTGGAGACAGACTGTAATTGCTGTCCTCATCACATGACGAGTTATCACATGGAGCCTTCGGAAACTCTGAGTGGGAGAGGACAGGAGAGAAGAAGAATTGAAGACATGGAAACATAAATGAAACTGGTATTTTTCACACAAGCAGCTATATCTGCAACCTGTGTGCTTGTCTTGCTTGTGTATATCTCTACAATGACAGCAGGCTTTTATCACCTAAAGTCAGCCAAAATGATCATCAGCATGTCCTCTACGAGTATCAGCAAACACGTCACTGCATGTGCACATCAAGGCCTATAAAACTGTACAAAAAAAACAAGCTCCTTCTCCGATGTCTGCTCTAGAACTGTCAGCCAGTGCATTTATGTGATGGTGGCTGCAGAGTAACCTAAACGCTTGTCCTCTCTGCCAGTTTTAGATATCTTAACTGAAAAAAAAAAAAACCCCAAACAGTTTCATCCATTCACAGTGTGGCCAGGCTGAGTCAAGCTTATCCCAGTGATAATTCTCATTCATCTAAGTTCACTTTCAGTGCAGCCAAATAAGGCCGGCCACCTCATTCATACTGGTTTTTATGTGACAGATGGTGTCTCTCTAAGGGATGACGATATGCTGAGAATTCTGAAGGATCGGTTGCGTAAGTTGTGCTACGAATGCATTAACTGTTTATGTGAGGGCTCCTCCTGTTTATGCACAGCCTTCTGGGCGACTAATGATATTCTTTTTACAAAATGTTTTTCAGGCTACAAATAAGTGCAGCTGAACAATATAAAACATACATCAGGCAAAGTATGTTAGGTTAGAGGTGTGTAGGAGCGAAGGGTGGATCGGACTCATAGACTGTAGCAACTCCTCATACTTCATTATGTGTAACTCTGGTCCTAAATAAACTGTAAAAAGGAAAGTTATGGAAACCCCCCTGCTGAAATTAGCTATAGAGACCTAAATCGTTTTTTTGTACCAGGCTATAAGTATGTTTATTTTTGCTGTAAATTTGGGCATTTTAACATGGGGAAATTCTATTCTTGAGATATCACTTTCACGATAATGAGACAGGTGATGTCACAGTGACCTTTGACCACCAAAATCTAATCAGTTCATCCTTGACTCAAAGTGGACATTTGTGCTAAATTTGAGGTAATTCTCTCAAGGTATTCTTGAGATATGGCATTCACAAGAATGAGACAGACACAAGGTCACACTGACCTTGACATCTGACCACCCAGATCTAATCAGTTCATCCTAAAGTCCAAGTGGACGTTTGTGCAACTTTGGAAAAATTCCCATAAGGTGTTCTTGAAATATTGCATTCACAAGAATAAGAGGAATGCAAGGTCACAGTGACCTTGACCTGATGACCAAATTCTAATCAGTTAATCCTTGACTCAAAGTGGATGTTTGTGCCAAATTGAAAGTAATTCCCTCAAGGTACTTTTGAGAAATGGCGTTCACAAGAATGAGACAGACACAACGTCACAGTGACCTTGACCTTTGACCACCAAAATTGAATCAGTTCATTCTTGAGTTCAAGTGCATGTTTGTGCCAAACTTGAAGTAATTCCCTCAAGTTGTTGTTTGGATATTGTGATCACAAGAATGTGAAAAATTCAAGGTCACAAAATCTAATCAGTTCATCCTTGACTCAAAATGGACATTTGTGCTAAATTTGAGGTAGTTCCCTCAAGGTATCCTTGAAATACAGCATTCACAAGAATAAGACAGATACAAGGTCACAGTGACCTTGACCTTTGACCACCAAAATCTAATCTGTTCATCCTTAAATCCATGTAGATGTGCCAAATTTGAGAAAAAAACAACAACAAAAAACTCAAAGTGTTATAGAGATATTGCATTCATGAGATTGAGACCATTGAGGTTACAGGGCCCTTGACTTTAGACAACCAAAATTGAATCAGTTCATTCTTGAGTTCAAGTGGATGTTTGTGCCAAACTTGAAGTAATTCCCTCAAGTTGTTGTTTGGATATTGCGATCACAAGAATGTGAAAAATGCAAAGTCACAAAATCTAATCAGTTCATCCTTGACTCAAAATGGACATTTGGGCTAAATTTGAGGTAATTCCCTCAAGGTATCTTTGAAACACGGCATTCACAAGAATAAGTCAGATACGAGGTCACAGTGACCTTGACCTATCACCACCAAAAACAAATCAGTTCATCCTGTTTGTGCCAAATTTGAATATTCCCCCCACGGTGTTCTTGAGCTATCACATCCATGAGAATAAGACAGACGAGGTCACACTGACCTTTAACGACTAAAATCTTTTTTTTTTTTTTTTTAAAGATATTTTTATGGGCATTTTTTGCCTTTAATCAATAGGATAGTGAAGTGTGAAAGGGGGAGAGAGAGAGAGAGGGAGAGACATGCAGCAAAGGGCCACAGGCTGGAGTCGAACCCGGGCCGCTGCGGCAACAGCCTTGTACATGGGGCGCCCACTCTACCACTAAGCCACCGACACCCCGTAACAACTAAAATCTAATCAGTTTATTCTTGAGTTCAAGTTGACGTTTGTGCCAAGTTTCTTCATGGTGTTTTGAAATATTGCATTCACGAGAATGAGAGGAATGTGAGATCACAGTGACCTTGAATTTGACAACCAAATTCTAGTAACTTAATCCTTCATTCAAAGTGGGTGTTTGTGCCAAATTTGAAGTGATTCCCTCAAGGTGTTCTTGAGATATCTAAAATGGGACGAACAACCCAAAAACATGATGCCTCTGTCCAGGGCTGTCACCAATGCGAAAGCAAAAAAACAAACACCATAAAAATGTGTCCACCAAAGGATGAATGTTTTCATATCAGCCTCAGCATCAGGTTGGAATGTCCTCCAGCAAAGGAATAGATCCAAGTCGTGGTCCTCCTGCTAATTCTTCCCTCAGGGTTATCACACATCATCATTTCATTATTATACAGACTTTGAGTCTTTACAGGGATTTCATGTATAAAGGTACCTGGTTTGATCCGCTAGACAAGGACAGAGACTTTTCTTTTGCTGGTGGATGTGTGTTATTTAATTACAGGAGCTGCTGTGGGCTGCAGCAGACAGTTATGTAAAACACACTGCTGGTCATTAATCTCACATCAGCAGGCAATGATGAAAAGACAACATGGGGCTGATTTAATACCCTCTGATCCAATAACGTGATGACTTCCCTACTGCTGCGCTGTGCCTGTGTGTATCTGTGCGTCGTGCTTTGCATGTTTGTATCTTTGCATGTCAACTCTATGTAACTCTTGCGTTCCCAGCGCTCCTGCAGTAAGTGGGAGCAATGCAATTGTGTTTATTGTGTGGCGGTGACAGAGACAGATAATCCACTGACACTGCACGTTATTGAATCTCAGCGTCCCTTCCTCCACACATCAATCAAGCAGCTGCTGGACCCACCGTCTCTGATCTCATCATGCAACGTCTGACAGCAGCGGACTAAAGATATACAATAAAAGCGAGACAGTACTGCTCCTTTGTTTCTTTTGTTGTTGATGCCAAAATGGAAAAGGGTGAAATTGGGGTTATTATATCTGTCACTGTGCCCAAACTGCAACTGATTAAAATCAAAGTCTTTCATTTAAAGTCCTAACTCTTCAATTAGAATGTGATTCTCCTAATAAAAGATAACGGGTTTTATTAACAGACACTGTGGCCATTTAAAGCTGACAACAGAGAGGGAAGAGTTTTTACTTTCTGGCTGTCAAGCAGGGATAGGGGGGGCATACATGATTTACTATATCCTAGATACAAGGGGCAGTTCATCCCAGAATCAAAAATACATATTCTTCCTCTTACCTGTAGTGCTACTTATCAGTCTTGATTGTTTTGGTGTGAGTTGCCCAATGTTGGAGATATTTGCCATAGAGACGATGCCTTCTCTTGAATATAATGGAACTAGATGGCACTCAGCTTGTGGTGCTCAAAGCGTGAATATAATGGAACTAGATGGCACTCAGCTTGTGGTGCTCAAAGCGCCAAAAATACATTTTGAGAAACTCAACAGAGGGATCGGAAAGGGTGCTCCAATTATAGGGGTATCACACTGCTCAGCCAACCTGGGAAAGTATTCCAGGGTGCTGGGAAGAGGCTCTGACCGATTGTCGAACCTCAAATTCAGGAGGAGCAGTGCGGATTCCGTCCTGGTTGCGGGACAGTGGACGAACTCTTTACCCCTGCAGGGCGGCTGCAAGGGTCGTGGGAGTTTGCCCGTGCAGTCTACATGTGCTTTGTGGACATGGAGAAGGCTTATGACTGCGACCTGATGGGATTCTTGTGGGGGAACTGCGGGAATACGGGTCCTTGCATAACTAAAGTGAGAGCTAGTCAACACAAAGTCAAACACGTTCTCAGGGGGTGTTGATCTCTGCCAGGATTGTCCCTTGTCTCAGAGACAATCTAGATTGCTTTGGTTTTGAGTTGCCAAGTGTTGAAGATATCGACCTCAGAAGACGATGCCTTCTCTTGAATATAATGGAACTAGATGGCACTCGGCTTGTGGTGCTCAAGTCCCCAAAAAATACAATTGAAAAACTCAACAGCGATGTCTCTTTCCAGAAATCATTACCTGGTTTCTCAAGATAATCCACAGACCTTGTTGTGAGCAGTTTCATGTAGGAACCATTTTATTTCTACCAAACTACATCCACCAACCGTATGACTGCGCAGAAGGAGGTGTGCATCTACTCATTGATGAGCGGCTCATGCTCATAACAGCACGAGATGTAAACATTACTGGCATCCTCCTTGGCGGAGCTGTAACGTTGGCTAGCTCAGTGGTGCTAGGTGAGCTAGCGGTAGACGCATGCTTCCTTCCTTCGCGGTGATGTGGTTGGCGATTGTAGTTCTGTAGAAAGAAATAGTTCCTGCATGAAACTGCTCATGACAAGGTCTGTGGATGATCTTGAGTAACCAGGTCATGATTTCTGCAAAGAGACATTGCTGTTGAATTTTTAAAATGGATTTTTTTGGCGCTTTGAGCACCACAAGCTGAGTGACATCTAGTTTCATTATACTGGTGAGAAGGCTGACATCTCTATGGCCAATATCTCTAACTCTCAGCAGCTCACACCAATATAATCTAGATTAAAAAAATAACACTATGGGTACGAGGAAAAATATGTATTTTTTGAGGTTTTGGGGTGAACTGTCCCTTTAACATTTGTGGCTTTTGAGGCATGAACACTCAGGTGGGGGAGTTTGTGTGCAACATAGTTTTTGTGTATATATATCAGAGGGAAACGTATATTGTTTATTAAGTGTGTGTCGCCAGGCATCTGTGTGTGTGCCAGTGCCTGTGTGTGTGAGTGGCGAGCTCAGCTGAGGCATCTGAGAGGACGCATCAGTGTGTTCATGACAGCTGGAGGAGGGGACCAGGAGGGACATCCTGTCAGGAGCCTTAAACTGTGGGTGTGCTGTGATATATTGCACCTTTACATTTATATTACACCTCCCTCCTCCACATATATGCAGGGCATTTTCTATTTAAAGGTGTATTTAGTAGTTTATTTCCGCTAGGGGGCAAAAAAGAAACAAGACAAGAAGAGATGTGGAGCCACTGTGGCATAAAGGCTTATAAAGTTGTTATAGCTAACAGGAGAACTTTTACACCCAGTCTGAAACCTGCCTCTATACTATCTGTCCATTTTACTGGGCCTTGTCTCTGCCTCATAGTTGGTTTTACTGGTGTGAAAGGTAAGGTTGTCACACATAAATGATTCAATGCTTAATTCAAGTTTTAGTTGGCTCCACTAGTCAGAGGTGACTGTGAGAGGAGTTAATTAGTCCAGCTGAAGATGGCGACAGTCCAACAAACAGTTAATTTGGGGAAAAATAATTGCAGAAACACTGAATTGTCTTGGAAGGATTCCATATGTCATTTAAAATCCATCTGACAACTGGCCCGGCTCACCTATGATGGCCTGTTTAATGCTGGAGTGAACAGGCAGGATGTTTTTGTGGATCAGCTCCATGGGCCCCGGCCGGTGGGAGATCTTATCGTTCAAATCATCGGCAAGGCGAGCTCTCTTTAGTTGCAGCTGCTTGGCCTGAAGTGACGGCTCTGCTGATGTCTCTGGAAGCACGCAGAAACCAAACAACTTTAAAAAAAAAATTTGCCAGTGTGCTCGGATCTTCAGAAGTTATTTGTCAGATTAGCCCAGGGTCCAGACAGACAGGAGGGTCTATGTGGCACTCACCCTCCAGGATGTGCATCCTGATTAGTTCAGAGCGCTGCGGTCGACTTCTGATCTTCCTCTTGAGATAGTCCTCGGTCTGGAGGAGGAAAAAGGAAAAAAATGAGACTGTGATTCACTTATGGATTTATAAAATATGATTATATTTTTTTCTATAACTCAAAACACTCTCACCAACATTTCATCAGCCCAGAACTATGGTGTTTACAGGATACTCCAAAAAACCCAATCATAAACAAATTGTTCATGTCCATGTAAACGCACTCATCATCTAAAGTCAAGAAAACTGTCATACCCGCAAATTTTAAGGCATAGGTTTTAAGTATAACATCAGCAGGCTCTAAAAGCCACTGAAAGGTGTTAATGTGTCATACTGAGATGGGGAGCATAAAATACTGGGAACATTTCAGTTTATTTATTTAGGTTTTATTTCGTTTTTGCTAATTTGTTCATCTATTAATTATTTATTAAATATAGTTGTGTTTAATAAACGGTTAGTTTCATTTAGCTGATCAATTGCTAACTATTATTTACTGTTTACCCATTACATTTAGCCAACTCTCTATGTATCCAATACTTGCTATGTTAACTATTACTTCGAGCAAGCATTACCTATTAATTTTAGCTCACTATTTAAAACATTCATCCATTAGTTTTAACTATTTCAAACATTTATTCACTATTTTTAGCCAAGTATTACTTTGGGCTAACTTTATCCATTGTTTTTCCTGTTTAGTTAAAACATTACCCATTACTTTTAGCTCACTATCTCACATTTATCCATTATTTTAAATTATGTCCAACATTTACCCACTACTTTTGGCCAACTATTTCAAACATTGCATTACTTTTAGGTCACTATTTCGAACATTAGCATTACTTTAAACTATGTCAAACATTAGCATTACTTTTAGCTTACTATGTTAAACATTTTTTCCATTTCTTTTTGATAACTATTTCAAATGTTAGCATTACTTTTAGCCAATTATTTTTAACATTACTTTTAGCTAACTGTTTCAAACATTAGCATTACTTTTAGCTAACTATTTCAAACATAGTACTCTTAGCTAACTATGTAATACATTTATCCATTATCTTTAACTATTTTAGACATTTATCTACTTCTTTTAGCCAACTATTTCAAACACTTGCATTACCTTTAGCTAACTATTTCAAACACTTGCATTACGTTTAACTATTTTAAACATTATCATTAGTGTAGCTAACTATTTTGAATATTTGCATTACTTTTAGCCAACTATTTCAAACATTAGCATTACTTTTAACTATTTCAAACATTAGTATTAGTTGTAGCTAACAATTTCATATACTACCATTACTTTAGCTAACTATTTCAAACATTTATCCATTACTTTTTAATTTTAAACATTTATCTACTACTTTTAGCCAACTATTTCAAACACTTGCATTACTTTTAACTGTTTCAAACATTAGCATTAGTTGTAGCTAACTATTTCAAACATTAGCGTTACTTTTAGGTCACTCTTTCAAACATTTATTCATTTCTTTTAGCTAAGTATTCCAAACATTAGCCTTGGCATTACTTTTACCTCAGTATTTCAAACATTTACCCACTACTTTTGGCCAACTATTTCAAGCATTGGCATTACTTTTAGGTCACTATTTCGAACATTAGCATTACCTTTGGCCAACTATTTCTAACATTAGCACTATTTTAAACTATGTCAAACATTAGCATTACTTTTAGCTTACTATTTCAAACATTAGCACTACTTTAAACTATGTCAAACATTAGCATTACTTTTAGCTTACTGTTAAACATTTCTCCATTTCTTTTTGCTAACTATTTCAAATGTTAGCATTACTTTTAGCCAATTATTTCTTACATTACTTTTAGCTAACTATTTCAAATATAGTACTCCTAGCTAACTATTTAATACATTTATCCATTATCTTTAACTATTTTAAACGTTTATCTACTTCTTTTAGCCAACTAATTCAAACACTTGCATTATCTACTTCTTTTAGCCAACTAATTCAAACACTTGCATTACGTTTAACCATTTTAAACATTATCGTTAGTGTAGCTAACTATTTCAAACATTAGCATTACTTTAAACTATGTCAAACATTAGCATTACTTTTAGCTTACTATTTCAAACATTAGCACTACTTTAAACTATGTCAAACATTAGCATTACTTTTAGCTTACTATGTTAAACATTTCTCCATTTCTTTTTGCTAACTATTTCAAATGTTAGCATTACTTTTAGCCAATTATTTCTTACATTACTTTTAGCTAACTATTTCAAACATAGTACTCCTAGCTAACTATTTAATACATTTATCCATTATCTTTAACTATTTTAAACGTTTATCTACTTCTTTTAGCCAACTAATTCAAACACTTGCATTATGTTTAACTATTTTAAACATTATCGTTAGTTGTAGCTAACTATTTTGAATATTTGCATTACTTTTAGCCAACTATTTCAAACATTAGCATTAGTTGTAGCAATTTCATATATTAGCATTACTTTAGCTATTTCAAACATTTATCCATTACTTTTAAATTTTAAACATTTATCTACTACTTTTAGCCAACTATTTCAAACATTGGCATTAGTTGTAGCTAACTATTTCAAATATTGGCGTTACTTTTAGCTAACTCTTTCAAACATTTATTCATTTCTTTTACCTAAGTATTTAAAACATTAACAGTACTTCTAGCTAACTATTTAGACTTCTCTGCTCATCTGGTTTTCACACAAGCTCAACATGGTGTTCAGGTGTTTACTCCGACTCAATATGTGGCTATATGTGGCTTTTTATACAATTCAGATTTTCTATTATTATTATTTATTTAATAAATTGAGCTACTCCAAAATCCTTCCACAAAACCCCTGGAAACTGCACACATACCCTGGAGAACATGTACCCCTTATTGGGAATCACTGACACTGCACCTTACTTAAAATATACATTTTCTGTGCAGATGGCCTTATCTCAGCACTTATTTGTCATTTCCAGCCCTTCTGTATTACATTATTATTCAAGAGCTGCTGTAATGATGTCAGATGCTACAAAGCAGAGAGAGACTGAATGTGTGCTTGAAACAGGCCAGTTTTGACTCCAGTGATTGATGTGAGGGAGGCAAACTCACCCGGGCTCGTTCCAAGCTCCGTCTCTGTTCGTGGAAGGAAGCTGAACTTTTCAGAGCTTGAAGAATAAAGAGTGAGAGCAGAGCAAAAGTGGAGAGAAAGAGAGAGAGGACATTAACATGGCAGTATGTACATTCATGTCACTGAGGGGAAATGGAGAGCAAAATGGCTTTGAAAGGCTCTTTGCTTCTACAGTTCAGCTCCAGTTCAGTTTGAATAGGTTTACTGATGGTGACGATTATGGCCCTTATATTGCCAAAGCTTCCCCTTTCTCACATTCTGAGCGCCACGTCAGCGTAATAAATGCCAGGTCCGGCTATACAGACTTACTTATTTATGTGCCATGACAGAACAAAATGCATAATAGCCTGGGCAGCGGTCTCATTAACAGGTAAAGGGAGACATGTAATGGGATGGACTCTGAGAGTTCCAGTCCAACGAGCCTCTTTACAGCGGTGGAATTTATGGAATCTGTTCAGCATTCACAAATGACTCAAGCAAGACTTGCTGTAGGCCTATGATTATGCAAAAACCCAGGGATTAGTGGTGCTAGACACCTAAAAGCCTAAAGGGCTGTGATGACACCAAAATGCTGACTTAAATGCAGCATATCAGTGCAGGCATTATGATTTTGGTGCTAAAACAAGAATCCAAACCTCAAACTATTAAATAATGTTAAATTGGATGTAAGAATACATATGCAGGCAGATTACTAAGTAGTTCACAACTTGAGCATGAATGTAAAGGCCAGACAAGTGGGATACATTTCAAGGACATGCATTTTATTAACATTTAAGATTTGATCTGCTTAATGACACAAGTGAGCACTGCGGAACTGTACATTAAAGTTTTTATACAGGGCAAGTTTTTATTTGTTGACCAATCATAGGCACCTATGAGGAAAAGGCTATACGATAATAGATAGGAGGCAGTGTTGAATAAGTAAAAAGTTAAGGTATTGAACATAGATTAATTGCTGGTGTAAATCAAGATTTGGGCCTTTTCACCACACTTTGTGATTAGGTGAAGGGCTACAAGATCGCACTGTCTCAAACACATCGTTTCCACGTAGCTCTGTGTATGCATGCAAAAGTCCATTCGTTCTTATAAGAACCACGGCGATCTTTGCGAATAATTCTTCTGTTTTTTGTTTTGTTTGGCGTGTTTTTCAGTCTGGAATTTACCATAACTACACCTTGAAATTCTGCGGCAAATTTAGGACATACTGTTTGCACTGTGTGCCACAGGAAGTTAGCATAAAAACTAGTAACGCACAGGCTATTTCATTCAATTAATGTATGCAATACAGCTTCATATGTACTTTTTTTGGTGAAACGTGTGACTGTATATTTAGCTAACACTGGTATCATGCTAGCTGTGTAACATATAGTGCATGCATAGTGGTTCATACAGTACGTCTTTAAGAAAAATACTTCACAAACTGGCTGCAATCACTGCAGGGTAATTTCATTACTTAGTCACCGTCATGCATTATTACCTCCGCCAAGGAGGTTATGTTTTCGCCGGCGTTGGTCTGTTTGTCTGCAAAATAACTCAAAACGTTATGAACAGATTTTGATGAAATTTGCAGGAAAGGTGGATAATGGGACAAGGAAGAGATGATAACATTTTGGTGGTGATCGGTTGAAGCAAAGTGGATAAAATAATAAATAAAGTCTATAGTCTGACAGCCTCAGCAGCAATTCCACTTTCTGAAGACGGTGAAAATAGCGCCATCTGGTGGCCAGAAAGCACGTCTTGTTCTACTTGCTAAATATTGTTGTAATTCTAAAGTTGAAATTAATGTTCTGTGTTGAAAAAAGAAAGAAAGTGAAAAATACAAAAAAACATATTATATTCTGTGTTGGTACAAAAAAAACCAACAAAATAAATACACCACAGTGTCTCCATGGTGAAGGCATATATAACCTAATCATGATAGTGATGCAAATAACCTAATCGTGATGCAGGCTGCAAAATCTGATGCGGGGGGGGGGGGGGGGTATCACCTACTTGGTGGAGGTCTGCACTCTCTGAGTGCTTTTCTAGTTGGTTCTATTATTGTCTCGATAACACTCTACACTCATATTCGACTGGACTGCAAAAAACACAAAAAATAAAAAATGCGGTGCCGTTTCTATCTTTCCATAAAGAGATTTCCTTGCGCTGAACACTAGGGGGCCTACTCCGTGTACTATAAGGAATTACAGACACAAAACAAAACTGTGAGGAAATGAGGCATAGGCATAAATCAACAGTGCGTTCCAATACCAGTATTACCAGTGTGCCAGAAAAAGATATAGTATGTCCTAATACATAGCATGTCAAATGCAGTGTGCCAAAAATACATCTGGTCCGATTTTGCAGTATGTAAGCCAGCAAAGTTTTCTGGCTGTTCTGACCCACAATCCTCTGCACAGTGGAAAATATGTCAAATCAACTGAGCCACAAACAGATGTCAGCGTGACAGCTGTTTGACAGCTGTCAGAAGCCACAATGACAAGCAACTGATGACCAGTCGAACAGTAATAACAGGAATATTGATTGTTTAAGTGAACAAAATAATCATAAATATTACAAACAACAAGAGGACATAACTATGAAAATAACAGTGACAGAAAACTGCAGATGTATATTCACTGTCGCAAATATCATATGTTCTGACGCACAATCTGTGCAGTTATAACTTTGAACTACACACATTGCAAAGTAACAACAGCAGAGCTTTGCGGGTCGATCTCCATCTGTGGCGAACTGTGAGTGGCATTTGTTTTTTCTCCAAGGTAACGGATATAAAAGCAAGAGGGTCAAAGTTCAGGGTGTGATGTTATGAGACAGTAGTATGTCCCGATTGTGTGCATACTGCATGCAACAGTATGTACTTTTTAAGGGCAGCTGCAGTACCTACTAAAAGTGAGAAAAAAAAGTATGCGATTCGAAACACACATGACCAGCGTTAAAAATCTCTTGATGCCCGCTGTGCCATTGTTTTCCTGTGGAAGCTGGCGTTAATGATGCCTTCAGGGTACTTTTCAACTTGGGCGTCGCGTTGTGGGCTTCACCGGCGTTTTGACGCGATGCCGAAAGTTCAATTTTGTTGAACTTCGACCCCGTTTGACGCTGACCTTTCCATGTAGAGCCAATGATTTTACAGTAGAACACAGGCGGGGGGCGAGGGCGGAGACGGGGCACGGAAAAATGTAAAGATCCGACTGCAAGATAGAGATGATCAGCATTGGGTCAAGCGCCTTAAGTCTTATACATACACTTAAACTTAAAGTGCCTTTAGTTGCCTCGTTTTTGTGCTTTCTTTGAATACCATCCATGCCCCTGACAGGCCTAATCATTCCTCATAGCAAAGAGAAAACAAAGCATCATAATAGCTAGGAGTGATGGGAAAATAATCCACAATCATTTATTTATATTTAGGATTTATAACATTGCAAATACAAGTTAAACTTTAAGTAGCCTGGTAGATCAATAAAATCAGCTGCGTGGCATTAATTTATCAATACACGGACACAGTTATCATTTCTTAAAAATTATGTAAATCATTAATATAGCAAATATAAAGTAAACTTTTGGTAGCCTACTAGTATGATAAAATGTATTGTTTTGTCAGTCCACTAGATACATTTAGCTGCAATAAAAATGACTGAAGTGAGATGAACACACAAAGGTTTCTTAGATAAAAACACATGGTAACAGATCTACTTTGGGGACATATTTGGCAGTTGAAAGAGCGTACAAAAAAATAAACTGCAATATATGTTATCACAATACCCCTACCAATAGCCCCTGTGAACCATTCTTATGGTAGGGGATGAATTTTATGTAGTTACAACATGTACGTCCAACCCTTTTGCTTATCATACTGTTGCATATTTATGCATGCAGATAAAATGATAATTGAAAGTGCCAAGCTATCTCAGAGTGCCGAACAAACAAACATACAGGATGTGCACACTGCTGAGTACAGTCAAATGTTTTTCATTGTTCCGTCTCCATCTGCATGCTGGAATTGAAATGAACCAGTGACTGAGAGGTTAATGAGGGTCTGCACATCCATATTGGGTGGACAATGTATGATAAGTGGCCTTTTGTATCACAGTTCCACAACTTTAGGACAATAAAGTCGTCCTCTCTTTATTTCTAACATAGAGACAAAGCAGCCAAGAAGTGTTTAATAGCCAAACGGCATTTGCGACTTTATGTGCCAAGTCAGTCACAAATGGCCACAGCACACGGCTGACCAAGGAAGAAATCACATGTATGGAAGTAAACACCCTTAAAATAAAGTCATCACTTTTATTTCATCGTCACGGTTTCATTTCAAATCCAATGTGTCGGAGCTAACACAACAGAAAATGTGTCGCTGTCCTAATACTTTCTGACTTCACCGTGCGCACACACGCACACACACACACACACACACACGAGTGGTGTTGACTAGATTAGCGACCCTGGGGCAAGACTGCTGGTACCTTCTCAAGCCTGAGTTCACGTCGCTGAGCATTGTCACACTGCTGGTACACACTCACTCTTGCACACCCTGGGGACATCAACCCTCTTAGACCTCTCACCCATCCACACGGGGGTTTTGAACCTGCCTGTCAGTCACTTACATGGAAAATGAGCGGTGGGATGGAGGGACGGATGGATGGACAGATGAGCACAAAATGAGGTTCTGGAGGCGGAGATGGGTGTGGGAGGGATGGGAATAGATCGGGAGAAGACAGAGAATCAGAGAGAGAGACGGAATACAGGCAAGACTGGGGTGAGGAGATAAATGGAGAGAGGCAGCTGGAAGAAAAGTGGAACAACAGACCGAAGGGCAAATGAAGAGGAGGAAATGGAGAGTGGTGGGATGAGGTCAGAAAGAAAAGACTCCATTATGTGCATGAGTGGCTGAATCATTGCTTCTTGCCACCCTGCTAAAGCTAACCAGCATTCCCGATCTTTAAACTTCGAGAACATGGAGCGGCATCACTTCGTCTGAGGGGGGCTCTGTTTTTATGTTCAGTCTGCAGGTGACCAGTGCTTTGTTATTTCTTATGTGTTAACTGACTGGCTGGTGGCTTGAGAGACTCTCCTCTGTGTATTTCTTTACTGCCTGTTTAACGTATTCTTTGTACAAGACCTAAGGAATCCATTGGTACCAACCATGCCATGCTAGCTTGTCAGGAAGGGGGCGAAATAACGCTCCAAATTAGGCTCAATCTTGATGAGTAAAAAACAGGGCGTCCATTTTCACAGAGACCTCTCACCTCAAGATATCTGAATGAAAATGGGTTGTAGGAGTACCCATGAGTGTCCCATGAAACTTTACAGCCTCAAACTAGGAACTTTGGGCATTCAGAAGATGTATGGCTTTTATATCTTCATATTGGAAGAAGGTTTTTTTTTTCAGAAGTTTTAAGAACAGAAGTGTTTGCCATCAAATCCAAAAAGTTTCTGATACCGAATCACAGCATTTTCTATGGTATTCCTTCATGTCTTGGTGTCTCAATGTGATATTTTGAAGGGGTTTTTCGATGATTTTTATCAGTTCTCCAGTGGTAAAAATGCTTAAATTTTGCACCAAACCTGTGTAACAAATGGTACCAACATCACAGACTGTGAAAATAATGGACATAGCTACCGTGACGTCACCCATTAGTTTGTGGACTCCTGTTTTGAAGCCTTGAGTTCGGCATTACTGCCATTGCAATCTTGGTGTTTTGGAGCCAGAGATGACTATATTTGCGTGAGAAGATGGCGCTGAGGAGCGAGGGGTGGATCTGAGTAAGAAGCCGAGGACACTATCAGTAGATAGCCTGTCACTCAAAGTGGTCTGCGTAACTTTAAGCTCTAATAAAATGCAAATGTGTGAGTTATGTAAAGATTCACCTTCCGTATTGGTGTTATGAAGGGGGAAATTAGGGATAGAGACCAAAACCATTTTTTGTACCAGGCTGTAAACATGTTTCATTTTAACATGGAGGTCTATGGGGACTGACTTGCTTTTTTTAGCTAGCCTCAAGTGGTCATTCAAAAAAAATGTAGTTTTTGGCACATCTGGGTTGTCCTCATTTTTCAGCCTCGGAGGCTAGTTAACACAAAAACTGCTGCAACAACCTGAGACCTAATCAAGCATGAGAATGACCATCATAAACTTTTAAAGTTTGAAAAGGTGCCTTACTAAAGGACAATATTTATTACATATGTATGACTTGGAAAACTTGACACATAGTGCTGAGCTGAAGGGCTATATCTGACTCAGAATCATGTCATTCAAATAGGATTACGATGGTCAACACAAATTTGACTATTTGCTCGTTTTTTCCATATAAAGTTTGACAGTTTGATAGCCTGGAAATCCAGACCCAAATCTAGAAAGATTTAGGGTCTGGCTATGAGTAATGAAAATGGCCCAACTCGAGGGGCAGCACCAAGCATGCATTTGTAAATATCACTGCACGCAATTGGATAACACTACGACCAATCAGAACAATACAGGGGTGACGTATCCAGAGCTTAGCTACCAGTGGAGCTAACTGGTAGATTAGACTCTTGCCGTATCCGGTCGGCAAAACAGCAAAAACGTCCTTCTTGCAAAGGAAAGATTCAAGCGCCGTCTTCTGTTCCTCTTTTAGAGAAAAAGCCAAGTCTAACTCGTTCATTGTAGCGGCCAAAGCCGTTTCAAACAACTGGTGTTCATCCGTAGCCATCTTGCAGTGTTTACTGACTGATTCCGGACTTCGTCGTCGCAGCGCTGTCGTCATCTGTTTAACTCGCCTCTGGCCCGCCTATATCAGATACACCGATGTGATTGGTGCAGCTCGGTTCCAACGGCATGGGTAATGAGCATCATTACCGATTGCCAGAGTGACTCGCTGAGCAAATTCAAATTGTGCTCTCGCGAGAACTCTGGATTTCCAGGGTAACAGTTTGACGGTGTTCAGCGGGATGATTATGGTGACAGCAGCGTTCATATAGTAATGTGCAACAATTCAAGTTAGTCCTCCAGGTTAATGCATGCTAACTACGCTAACGATGCATTGCAAAAGTGCAACAACCTTTTTCTGCACTAGGTACCAAACAAAAGCCACAGACTGTATAGTACTGATTTGCTGTGAGCAATAAATTCACAACTTCTTAGTGTCGGGGAGATTAATGTGCAGGCACCTGCTGTCTCACACAGACTCACACTGGGTCTGGGTCTGCAGCTGCCTCTACAGGAGAGCAGCGTGGAAGTGAGGAAAGCTCACTCAAAAAAAGAAAGACTGCTCACAGTCGACTGAGGAGTCTCCAACTGAGGATTCAACTCTTCAACTTTAAGAAGGCAAACCTACTGAGCTGCATCTCTAATTAATCTTCAGGTTCCCAGCTTTCAGATGATGCATACCCCCTCTACGTGGCATATACTGTTGACCTGCTATCTCCCCAGTTTGTAGAGAAACATCTACGAGAAATCCTTCTTGCCCTCTGCAATAACCACCCTGAACAAAATAGACACTGCATGTTAATCTGCTCTCTCAGTTGCTGTTTTAACAGTCCTTTTTTACATTTGTTTTAAATGTGTTTTGAATGTGAATCTTGTGTAGGGTTGA
Organism: Epinephelus moara; assembly: GCF_006386435.1. Classification (NCBI taxonomy): domain Eukaryota; kingdom Metazoa; phylum Chordata; class Actinopteri; order Perciformes; family Serranidae; genus Epinephelus; species Epinephelus moara. The sequence goes on along the minus strand of NC_065523.1, from coordinate 34,644,169 downwards.
GGCTTGTCAAAGGAGAATTTCTGTCGCTCTTGGGACAGACAATAAAGTTTATCTATTCTATTCCTAAAAGTGGGGCCATGGAGGGAGGGGTGGAGGAGAAGAGCCTAAACTGTGTGACAGGTGTCAACTTCATGAAAAAGCCTGAATAGCGACACAATTACTGAAATAGTATTGTTGTCCTCAACAAACAAGTCAAGCTTGTTGCTGTCAGTACAAACACAGACCACAGACGCTCCACCTAAATCCAGTGCTCAGCTCTTTCTGTTGCTCTTGCTAACAAATACTTGAAAAAGGCTTCACCGGGGCATTAAAGTTTAGCTTAGCTAACGCGATAATCACGTGAAGATGAGCACGAACTGAGAGACATTTTTACACATCTGAGAAGTGTATAAATAACGTGCTGGGCAGAGTATCACACTGTGGGCTTATTATAGCACTGAGTCAAATGAACCCAGCCGAACACACACCACGGCCCCACGGCTGAGAGAAGAAAAGACGTTTCTTTTCTACACAAAGCACAAATTTGAAAGGCTATTCTTGAAAGGTGTGATAGTGGGAGGGAGAAGTGAAAGACGGTGAGTGATAAAGAGATACAGAGCAAAGATGGTGAGGGCAGAGACAGAAGGAATCAGCACCACTGCTATGAGAGGTCAAGTGGCTGTTTATAATATCGATTCAGAAGAAGAGAGGAAGACTCCTCTGAGGTCCAAAGGGATGTTTTATGAAATGGACTGAAGGAAGGAGCTAAAGGATGAGGGTATTTGGGGAGGAGGGATCTGCAGTGTGTGTTGTCAGTTGTTCCTTCCAACTGCCTTCTGTCTCAATGAAAGACCACAGGTACGATGATGGTAAAGGTCATGTGACACAGGAAGGTGGCTGAAATGTCAGTGGCTAATTGCTCCTGTCCTTACTCTGAAAACCCACACCTGAACTTACCTACTTCTAAATGTGGTAAAGCGGCATTCAAACCTTTGGTCATGACGACACGACAACCGCCATCTTTGGCCTTGTAGCATCTGCCTGGTCTCCACATAAATAGGGTTGGGAGATATCGCCAAAATGTTACCAGGGTAAAAATTTTCACATCAGTCTATAGCCCCTTTTACACTGCTAGATTTTCCACAAATGTTGGGCTGTTTTGCCGGCAAGCTGCGAGCGTTTAAACACACAGAGCCAGATTGGCGAGTTGATCCGAGGAGCCCAATTTTCCGCCTCGTAGGGTAGACATATTGGCGGAACCCTTTTAGTTTAAAAATACCGAGGTGCCCTTCCGCAACAGGAGGGGCTGTTGATGACTTGTGGGAGGAGCTGTTGATGACGCCGCACGTGCGACCCACTGGCGGTGGACAAACAGGAAACAGCTGATAGCAGGAATTAGCGAGCAGCTAGTAGCAAGAGGGAAACACAAACCTGACAGACACTGTAAAGATGAGCAACTGGGGAGACAAGGAATTGCGCGCCCTCCTTGTCCTCGCAAACGAAGAGGCCATTAACCGGCAGATGACGGGGACGGTGAAGGACGGGCCGACTTATGAGAGAATCGCCGAAGGACTGACCAGCCGCAGCTTCCCTCCCACGTCACTGTTTACGTCACACGCTGAGCTACAGGTTTTGTTACTTGCTCACGCCCCCCATTGCCCCGAAAAAGGCGCATTCTGTATAAACAAAAGTAGGTAGGCGGCATTTTGCTGCACTCCCCGATTTTGTTTTTATACTGCCAATGCTGATTGGGCTTTCCTGCAAATTTGCACAATTCCTATTTAAAAAGGGCTAATAAAAGTCAAACCATTAATTCTTTTAAGTTTAAAAACTGATTTTATGCTCCTGAGAGACACTTGAGGAAACCACACAGTTCACAGAGTGCTGCAGGAGAAAGCCCTACAACCAGGAAATGAGTTAGCATTTTAGCACTCCTGGTTCCCTTGTCTTGAAGTCAAGTGCTTTTTAGTTAGATGCCTGAAATAAGGTCTGTGGTTAACATAGGCTTAAGAGACTACCACATTTCATTCTACGACACAAAATACATCAGTAAATCTGACGTTTCGCAATCAAAACAACAAAAAAGACGGACATTGAAGTAGGCCTATCGTGGGATCACTTAAACCAACCACCACTGCCGATGAAAATCTACCTGACATGATTTACATTACCTATAGTCACATTTATTCACGTTACGTCATTCAATTCCACTGCAATAGCCACAACAAATGGAACATTAACCTGCTAACTAGAGATGCAGCAATCCAGCTTTTTCAGTTCCGATCGCCTCAGGTATAGGTTGCATTTTCCAATACCCGATCCATCTATTTTGATGATATCGGGGCCGATATTCGATCCAGATATCGGATCAGTGCATCCCTACTGCTAACCTACCCTTAACATTAGATGAGTCAATGACCCATACAGCAACTGTAGCTGACATTTTGTGGCAAATTTGATCGTGGGGTAGCCTGGCGCCATTATCCATGGTCAAAACAATACTAATAGTAACTTTAAATCCACCTGAGTGGGCAACTGGCATGGGACCAATATGGAACCCATGAACAATCGCATATAGAGCCCACTTTTCAGCCCGTTTACTACCCACATGGGCCCCATGTATATCATTTTATCACCAAGCCCTACACACGAGCATCTCTGTTCTACTCACATTCAAAATGCTACCAGCAGGGCTTGTTGGGACACACTGTGATCCCCCTGAACACTGCAGGAGACACGACACAGAGACGAAACACACACACCTATTCAAGCAGCAACAAGCCCTCAGTTAAGTAGCGTAAAGCGGCGTGGGCTAATTGGATGAGACCGTGTGAACACATCAGTTTGATTTCCATCCCAGCCAGTTTATACAAAGAAACACAAGCGAAGACAAACGAGACATAACACTAGCTCCTCTGGTCACACTTGGCCTCATCACACCTAGACTGTCTCCCGTACAGCCTCGTGTATATGCTCACCACACAGACAATCAGAAACTGTCGCATCATTGTTATCAATGTTAAATTTCCACTCGCATCTTTCCATTTCAAAGCAGCTCTCCACCAGATGAGGTCTGAGCCGTGCTCATTATTAATGCTGTCTGTACACACAGATAAGAACTAGTAGTAGCATTGTAATGGCTCTATGTAGTAAGAGGAAATAGTTTGTGTTGTAGTGATGCAGAGCAAAGTAGCTCCTGCAACAGCAAGGTGTGTGCACCAAATAGTAAATAGTTCACAGGCAGCTAATTCAAGCATTTACCAGATAAGAGGAAATACTAGCAGATAAGATCCACAGTGCAAAACACTTCCTGTTTGGCGACATGTGAGACTGTTGTGAGATCAAATGTCAAAGGCAGAAGATGAACTTGATTATTTGTGAAGTAAATATGTACTACTGTACTTAAACGAGCTGCATTAAACAACATGGGGTTATAAGCACTGATTTGTAGGTGATTTGGGTGAATTGTCTCATAGAGAAATGAATGTTCCTCGAGATTATTAACATCAGAACATGATGTTCCTCTCATGATATCTGATGAAAACAACAGTGTACATCAGACAACAAGAGCATGTTCCATTAAACTGATCTAAAAGAAGAGCCAAAAGTTTAAAGGCAGCACTGACAAGATGTAATCTTTGCATCTAAACATTTTGAGTTTGATGTTGTAAGGGGAAATCTCTCAATCAGATAAAAAGCAGTAAGCGGATGTTCACGATGGCAGTTGAAGTGTGACCTGGATTCACCTTTCTATGAAGACTGAAACTGCCGTCTGTCAGAGACAATGGCACCGTGTTAACCACAATCTCAATCACTTCAGAGAACTGCTGCGTAGCAAGTAATGAGGGTAAAGCGACAAAATAGATTCTCACATGCAGTGACTGAATGAAAATCCTCAACATGAGACAAAGTTGGTTTTATGACTGACAGTCAGTTGCTAGTTTATTTAGGTGCACAGAGTTAACACTAATGCACTTTAATACAGCAGCACAGCAATAAATCCTACTTTCAGTATGAGTACATGTTCAGGTTTTGTTAATTACGCTTATAGAGGTGCTCATTCAACTTTACTATCAATGTGGAGAATGTTGAACTGTTGCCACATTTGTTCTGTATATTACTTGTTGTATATGTTTCATTTTCTTCTGTTTGTTTAAGGGAGGCAAAGACAATCTGTGCACTCCATAATCCATTCTGCCATACTATATAGCACGGCAGGAAAAGATTTAGTATGTCCCAATCACTTCAACAGGTCATTTTAAACATGGGTAAGTCCATATTTTAATCGTTTTTTATAACGTAATAAGTTAATGACAATTTGTCATTGCATGTCCATGTATTGAGCGTGTTGGTCTGTAGGCTCGGTGACACAAAATTAAAACTGTAATGAAGTGATTAGGGTATTGAAAAATGTGTTCGGTTATGCACTGTTGTGTTATTTTAAATTATAAACACGGTATTTTCTCCTCACGTTCCTCAGTGCATGCTGTTGTTATTTTATTTTGAAAATTGGCCGGATTCTCTCGTCTTTTCTGTGTCCGACTTCCTGTTTGGTACGATCCGCTCTATGCAGCTTGACAGAAGCGCTCGCGGCTCGCGTGTAGACCAGACGCCGAACTGAAGCACTGCGGTGTGTGGATGTCTGTTCATCTTTTCGTTCATGTCCTTATTAATGCACACTTTATTTATTAAAAACGAACGAATGAAAACTAAATGTCTTTGAATATCTTTATTATCATTTAAAAACGAAAATTAAAATGACCGGTAAAAATAGATTATGACCGGATTTTTATGACCCTGTCGGTCAAAATGACCGGCGACGAAAAAGTCTAGCGCAAATTATGGTCCCAATACACAGTATGTCAAGTCCAGTATGCCAAAACTACCATGATGTTCTACTATGTCCAGTCAGATTTTGCCGGATGCAAGCCAGCATGCTTTTCTGTCTATTCTAACCCACAATCCTTTGCACAGCGGACAATGCGTCACATTGACTGTCAGAAGCTGCACTGATGGATGACAGCACATTCAGTTGACTGATGACCAGTCGATTGGTAATAACAGGAATATTAGTTGTTTAACTGAATAAAATAATCATAAATATAACAAACAACTAAAGGGCATAAGTATTAAATAACAATGACAGATACATGTATAGCCTCTGTAATTTTACCATAAATATAATATGTTAGCAGTAATGACTTATTGCATCAGAGCTGTCCAGGTTGACCTCAGTCTTGGTGAAGGGCATTTTGTTTTATCTCCATGGTAACAGGTGTGTGAGTAAGAGGATCAGAGTTCAGGGCGCAATGCTACGAGGAAGTAAGTAGTATGTGCCGACAGCTGCAGTACCTACTAAAAGTAAGAATAGAAAGTATGTGATTCGGAACGCACCCCATGTTCTTGTCTGGTGGACAATAGAGGTTTATTCTAACGCCAAGAACACACCAAGCACTAGCAAAGTGCGGCCTGTGGCGAGCTGTTAAAGAAAATCTATGTCTATGTTTGATTCTTTAGCAAAGAGCAGCCAAACTAAACGTTCAGGACAATACAACTTTAACCGGCTAATCGCAGCCACAGAATCCCAATAGCCAGTAAAAAGAGTGTGGTGACTCTTGTGACATGCTGACCTATATAACAAAGACTTTCTTTCCTCCTGAAACACGAACACACTTCCTGGCCGCAGAAAAATGTAGTTACTGTGGTAAGCCGCACTTCGCTGCTGCTTGGTGTGTTCAATCAATTGTTTTGTGCTATTTTTCATCAAAAGTGTTGTTGAGGACTGTTAAATGTGAGGATATGATGGCTTGCTTTGTCATAGTGAACTGGACACCCTGCGTGACTGGACTGTTGGTTGATTAAAACAAGCTTTTTAAATACATCACCTTGGGCATCTTTCGGCTTCCAAAGTAAGCTTGGCTAATCCGCCTGGATGTGCGCGGGTGGAAATCATTTCGCAAGACAAGGAATCTTCCATTTCTGCATTTTACTTAACTCCAGCAGTGCTGAACATACAGCCAGTGAAGGCAACTCCGCTGGGTTGCAGTCTCCAGCTAGCAAGCTAGCGCAGTCCATGCAATGAGCCACGAGCACTATTTAACCTTTACTGACTGACTCCTGCTCAAACTTGCTGTCCTCACACGTCATCTGGTCAGGTCAGCTAACCAATCAAAACGTTACATGTAGCAATAAGGAACATTTGTAAGGGAAGAGAGGGGGACAGACTTAACTATTGTGAACTGCCATACGCTATTTAGTGACATTTGACAGACAAAATTGTTCATCGATTAATTAAACAAATAATTTCAAGATGATTTATCAGCAATACTGGCGACGTATTCTGTATGTGAGTCGGTGTGTGGGAGGTTGAAGAAGCCAGCTTAAACTTAAACAACTTAAACCATACACTGCACACGCCAATCAGAGTTATGGTCATGTTTGCTGACAGGCTTAAACCGTATGTTCTATCTTCATTATCACACTGATAAGAAAAGTTTTACATGACCCATGAATGAATAGTTGCGGTTTACAAATTAGCACACACTAAAAAGTGATTTTAAAAAGGTTGCATCAGCTGTTAAATAACCCCATGAAAGGCTGACATTGTAGAGTCTGAATGTGCTCATAAACAGCAACTACTTACGCGGCATGATCCCCTGGTTGACCAACTCCTCTCTGGACCTTCTCTGTTGTAGCTTCAGCTGGAGAACTAAACACCAAGACAGAGACAGACAAAAAAGAAGTCAGTGAGTGCAGAGTGAACAGACAGCATCGTCAAACCAACCACACATCCTCTCTACCTCACTTCCCAGCCGCAGAAAACCACAAAGGTTGTGACATTACTCATAACAATGAATAAGATGTCTCTCTGTATGAATGTGAGACATAACGCTGACATCTGAGGGTTTCATCTACCATGTTGGCTGCTGAAAATGAGTTCTCTATGGTCCTCTGTGAGAAGACGTACAAAGTTACACATGTTACACACTACACAGGGAAAGGAAACACACAAACATGAACACACGTATGTGCAAAAACCGCAGCGCAGACATGCCGACAGCTTCCTGTTTCAAGTATTTGATAAAATAGCAGCGCACACACTTTACTGCTGCATGTCTCACATCTCATCACCACAGAGGAGTAAAATATGTGACAGAGATACAGGCAAGGAGACTCACATGCATGTGTTTAATGTCACCTAAAGTTTTATCAATGTTGCCATGAGATTAAGCAACTTTTCAGACTCTCTCGCTGACTTTATTTCTACTTTTAAGCAACTTATTCAGACAATCAGGGAAAAAGCATGAATAATACTGGACTATATCATATTATATTTCATTCCCATGGATGCTGCGCAGAGTAGTCACAGTCCATGGCTTTTCTGCTGAGTCTCCAACAAGCGCAGGCCATGTGGCAGGGAGGACTCCACTGAGCTTTTTTTTGTGACTGAGCTTTCATTGAGAATTGTGTGCAGAAGCAGATTAAAGGACTGGCACAGTTAGGTGGCTTTCGGAAATCACACAATAATACAAACTCACTATTCAAGGGATCAGTGGAAGACCAGAGACTCATTACGTTCTGTGGAGTAAAATTTGTGTCTGTCTATGAAGTCTGGTGGCTTTGAATTTCCAGTTTACAAGGGCTGTCTGACGGCAAGGTGAGGCTGTGAAAACACTCTGAATACAATGCATGCTTAAACTGAAGTTTTTAGGTGTTGCTGTTTTAATCTGCCTAAAATACGTTTTGCTGCTGTCTTCGTCCAAATCCACCAGACTCCTTTGACAGAAACTGTTATTTTACCTCATACGTCTCATGCCATTCAAATGCTTTGCTGAAGAAGTAAAGCTGTCAAATGTTTTCATTTCTGGAGCCCACACTGTAACTAACTGCACTCCCTGAAGAATCATATTTTTGGAGAAATGAAAGAGTGATTCCAGAGAGAAGCAGACAGAGGGGTCTACAGTCTGTGTTTGAAGGATATATCCAGGATGTCAAACTGACTCAGCAGCAACAACAGGTTAAAAAGACAAAGATAGTTAGAAGCTAAAGCCGAACTATAGGCTACAGATCACAGTGTAAAAGTGAACCACCACATCACTGCTGATCGCCACACAAGACAATGAATATAAAGGGAAACAGAGGCTCAGATACCATCAAGTTTCAACTATCATTAAAACTTCTAAAGTTAATTAATATATTTGCATACTGGGGTCACGGCTCCATGTCCACGCGCCCAGAAAAGCTATCAAACTTGTTCTGACTCACCACGTTCTGAGCCGACCGCACATTTTCTCATACGCAGACATATCAGCAAAAAGTTTGAGGACAGAACTTCCAGAATGAAAATATAAATTGTCAGGAAATGATCTTCTGCAGATGGGCAGCTGCTGTATATCTGGGTCACAAAATCAGCATGAAAGTGTAACAAAATATGGCATCTGGAAACATTTTTGGTTTAGGGCTCTTTTCCCCCACACACACACCCTGACCATCTGCAGTTACAATATCAGCTCACACCTCAGCACTGCAGAGATGAGGCTGAGGTGTTCAGAGATTTTATATGTTGTGGCAACTACCGGTAATGAAGTAGAGCACATAGCCTGGCACACACTGTAAAGTGTACACTGTTAATATGAAATTACATACCAGCTCCTCGTTTCATAAACATGCACATTTAGTGTACGATTCTCTCCCTCCTCTGATGTAAGGAACACAATGTTTTAAGTCTCACAGAGTTTGAACACAAACCCTCGCTGCAGCCTCATTCTGTTTGATCAGAGCTGATGAAGGACAAATCCATAAAGTCGAAATTTACTGCTGCCCCTTCTGGGCCGAAGCCAATCACCCCAATGACATTCAAACTGTAGCTCAACTTTCCTCAGCACAGCGTTCTTATAGCACGAGCTGAGACACCACACGGGGTCATTTGATCAGCAGTCAGATTGAAGCTAGAGTGCAGGACTTTTAGATATAAATGAACGTTTGTTACGTTCAAGCTCTTGCAAAGTTCACTCAGTGCTGATTAATATGGCCGTCGGTAAAGTTCTCTGTATTTCTCAGGATAGTAGAGCTTGGTGTTGGGTGCCTGTGGTGACTTTCCAGCACAGGAGCACCAAAGTGATAAATTTTACATCAACCAGTCGGAGCTTGAGGCAGGAGAGATTCATTTATTGACTTTACGTCAGAGTCGTTTCATTTTCATTGTATTTTTTGCAACGCTTTAATTTGTTTTCTCAATGCTTCATCTGTATGTGAGTGATTCTGAGTTTTCTTATCACATTATGTATCACAGGCATGTGGCAGATTTGATGACTTTAAACTCAACTTGACAAAATTAAAAAGGACTTGCAACTTGACTTTGACTTCAACACCAGTGACTAGTGACATCACTGAGACTTGAGCTTTTTTTTTGCTTTTTTAAAATACTTGATGCCTTCCCCCAAGCCAAAAGATTAATGTGCTTGATGATTGACTTTGTTTGAACCAATGCAACAGCATCCAGTCAAGTTGCAGGAGAGAACAATAAAGAAATAATGTTACGTTACTGAGCGGCAGTTCAGAAAAAAAAGATACCGTGTACAAAAATGATGTGGTGGTCAACAAAATCAAAATGCAGTATGCAAAACATGTGGGTCAGACAATAAAGACAGAGATGCAACAACTACCAACAAACTTGTTTTAACAATTAAATACACTTTTTAAAAAGCACTCAAGAATTTCACAAATTTAAATATAATATATATATATTTACTACTCTGTTGTTAAGATGGCATTAAATTTGAGGAAGAGAGCGTTGTGACTTGCTTGGGACTTGAATGCAAAGACTGGAAACATACTTGTGACTTCATTATTGTATCCTATCAGACATTTGTGTGAAATTCTGTCATAATTAGCATAAGAACTCTTGAGTTTTAGCCAAAAACATGTTTCGTGAGGTCACAGTGACCTTGACTTTGACCATCAACCACAAAATTCTCATCAGTTTATTCTTCAGTCCAAGCGGACGTTTGTGTCAAACTTTAATTCCCTTAAGGTGCTCTTGAGATATAACGTTCACAAGAATGAAACAATGTAAGGCCAGACTGATCTTGACCTTTGACCACTAAAATCTAATCAGTTCATTGCTGTGTTCAACGTTTGTGCCAAATTTGAAGAACTTGCCTTGAGGTGTTCTTGAGATATCGTGCTCACAAGGACGGCACGTACGTACATACATACCTAGGGATGTATAACATAATGCCTCCGGTTACGGCTATCCCTGGCGTAGAGGCATAAAAAGACTTGAAGAGAGTGCTCCTGGAGGCGGGTGACATGAGCCCCTTTTACACTGCCAGATTTTCGGCGAATGTTGGGCCATTTTGCCGGCAAGCTGCAAGAGTTTAGACACACAGAGCCGGATTGGCGAGTTGATCCGATGTCAACTCAACCAATTTTCCGCCTTGTAGGGTAGATCATATTGTCGGAACCTTTTTGGTTTAAAAAGAACGAGGCGGCCTTCCGCAACGGGAGGGGCTGTTGATGATGTTGATGCCACACGTGCGAGCTACTGGCAGGAATTGTGCGCCCTCCTTGTTCTCACAAATGAAGAGGCCATTAACCGTCAGATGACGGGGACGGTGAGGGACGGGCCAACTTACGACAGAATCGCCGAAGGACTGACCAGCCGCGGCTTCCCTCCCACGTCACTGTTTACGTCACACGCTGAGCTACACGTTTTGTTACTTGCTCACGCCCCCCATTGCCCCGAAAAAGACACATTCTGTATAAACAAAAGTAGGTAGGCGGCATTTTGCTGCACTCCCCGATTTTGTTTTTATACTGCCAATGCTGAAAAAAGACTGATTGGGCTTTCCTGCAAATTTGCACAACTCCTGTTTAAAAAGGGCTATGGTGAGCTCATCTTATAAGCACACATCAATTTATTTATGTAATTACTCTCACTGCCAGAGAAGGGAGACAAAATTTCTGTGCTCCACCTTTGTAGAACCAACAAACTAATATTTCATTGTGTAGGATTGCATCTAAAAGAAGGGCTGCAGGCCAGAAGAGTGCCTCAGTACATGTGGCAAAGCATTCACATCTGTTGTAATCATTTTATGAATGAGCACAGGCACTGTGATCTTTTAAGCAGTGCTTCATTAGCATTCATTTGGAGTCGTGTTTCTGGCCACCTGCTGAATGTAAAGCCAACATTCACTCTCCTTTTAGCTCTGTTTTGGTCTCTTGAGGGGAATATCTGACTCTTTAGTTGCTATAAACTCCAAAATGTTCAGTGGCTAAATTTGTCTGCTGCTTGGTGCTGGGCAGGAAGCGTACAACGGCTTTCTTTTTTTGCTGAAAACAGCTGCCTGCTGCGGCCCAGAACAATAATGAAAGCGGTTAGAGGGAACCAAAACAGTAACGTTGGGTGCTGGAAAACCAAAACAATGAGCTGTAAGACCATTTAAAGCTCTGTAGAGCTGAGGGGGAACTGCAGAGTCAGGTTATAATTCTGTAAGCTCATAATTACGAGCCATGAAGCAAAGTGATTGCCCTGTTAGTCAGAGAGTTGGGATTGCATTAAAAATGATTGTAATATAAACGCACTGGCACTATTAGTTTGCCCACAACCTGCCTGAAACTGACTCCTAAACTCCTCTCTACACAGAGACATTGTCGTTCATAAAGCAAAACATGACTTTGTTCTTTTCTGTTGGTGTCTGTTGAGTCAACTTCAAACAGCTAGCTCATTATTTCCTCATACATGCCACTTAAATCTCACACACTCAAACAACAGTGCAAAGAGCGCTTATCTTTCTCATGCATCTGCCCCTTTGCTTCCTCTTTTTCAGTTATCTCAAGTCTACATAGCTGTTTACACCTTCAACTCTACATTCCTGTTTTTAAATGTGTGTTTTTCTACACAGCAGAAAAGAGCTGTGTGTTCTGGCCTTTCAGCTCTGGTTGGTAATAATTACAGCAGGCTCTGTCGCTGTGGACTCTAGCAGGCAGACTCTGCAGACAGTCCCTCTGTGTGTCCTACAGTAGTCTGAGATAAAAAACAGTCTTCTCCCTTTGATTTCTGTGATGAGGATGTGGCTGACGCAGAATGGTGCAGTTTCTCCCCACAGCAGCAGGAAAGATTTAACTGGGTCCTGCAGGCAAACACGGCTAGACCAACAAAACAAACACTAACACAGATACTCATTACATGCATGCAAAACATACACGGGAGTGCATATTAATCGTGCAGAAACAAACACGCACATTTTAATACCTCAGCTTATGGCTGCGCAGTGTGAATATACACAAACAATCATGACACATGCCCACACACACACACACACACACACACACACACACGAAACACTTGTTTTCGAGGCAGATGATTTGTGCCAAGAGATGACAGGCAAGTGATGCAATGTGCTGATACAGAATCTATTCTGGGAAAGTGTGTTCATTGTTCAAATGTCACTACATAACAGCGAGTGTACCTTCACTCAACAACAGTTTAAAGTAACACTTCACCCACAAAATGACCATTTAAAAATCAGTCATGCCATGTTACCTTAAGATGCTGAAGGAAACTTTCTCTTTCTAACATTCCTCCATGGAGATACCAACCATATCCATTTACTGATTGATTGGGAACCACGTTTAACAGTCTCATTACCCAGTCGTATGCTCAGTACTTCCCAAACACATGCATTTTTGCTAAAACCTTCGTATTTAAAATTGAACTTTGAGCAAAACTGCATGTGTTCTGGAAGTCCTGAGCATACGACTAAATAAATGAGACTTGGATTATACTGCACGAGTTGTGTGACAGTTTGTAAATGGATGTTTCAATATAGTTTGCTGCTGTTAAACATAGTCCCCAATCAATTAATTAATGAATATGTTAAGCGTTTTCCATGTAGGCATGTGATAAAACAAAGTTGTCTTTACAAAGTCAAGGTTACATGGCATGACTAACTGATATACAAGTGGTATTCCTTTAATGCAGACCATGACACATGACCATCAGTCTGTACAAGCTACATTTAAAAGAAATCATAGATTGCTTGTTCAAAGAGTAAACAATGCAAAAACCTTGTGAAAAAATATAAACTCTGAATTTACAATTACAACTGCAAGTCGGAATGAATGCAAATACTGGTTTGTCATTTGTGAGATTTCAAAGCAACTTCAAACAGGTAATCTCCAAATGATTTGTGCCCAAACTTCAGGCACTTTTCTTGCAACAAAAACTGTAACTTGGGGCACCCAGCAGCTCAGTGGGTAGAACAGGTGCCCCATATACAAAGGCAGTGGCCCTGCCACAGCAGTAGTGGTCCTAATTCCAGCTCGTGGCCCCTTGGTGCATGTTTTCCCCCTATCGCCCACCTTCACACCTCAAAAAAGCCTAAGTTATACAGTAGGACAACTGTCTGATCATGAGAAAATATTGCTAGCATAAATATTGCAGCAACTACTACAAATCTATCAGTTTAATCTTTTAAAACACTGTTTCAGATTTTTATTGACTGGAATTTGTTAGAGGGATATTTTGCAGATTTTCAACCAGCTCTGTATCATAACGATGTGGGTAGTATGTGAAACTGAACTGTCGCAAACTTCCCTCCATATTACTAGCACCCAGATCTCCCTGCTCATTTTTTGGCTCAAATATTTGCTGGTGCTGTGGCTGTTGCTCAAACTACAGATAGCACTTCCGCTTTTTTGTACACCACCACTGCGGACACAAAGTGCATGGAAGGAGATCCTAGAGACCACCTCCTCTCTCAAACTCAGACCAAACTCAAAACTGTAAAACTAGGCAGTGCTGATCAAATATGAACCAAGATTCTGTTAGTATTGCCAATTTCTCTCCTAAAATGTCTTCAGAAACATATTTCAGTGCACGGTTTGGCAGTAAAACAAGAATTTGTAAACAAGCAGTGGGCGCCACACTGTTTCTTGTATTGTAAACACACAGCCTGAAAATACAGAGATCAAACAGTGAAACTAAGCAGTGCTGATCAAGTGCGAATCAGGATTATGTTTCTGCGTTGCCTATTTCTCGTCTCAAATGTTTTCAGAAACATATTTTAGCTTACTGTTTGACTGTAATTCAAGATCGCTTGTTATCAGCCTGTTCCCATGTTGTTTCCAGTGGAAAAAAGTTTGCATTATGTCACCCACCAGCAGGAGCATGCATCTGTCTGGTGTGAAGCAGTGCATTCTGGTAGTTGTAGGTTTCCTGGGCTAAAGTAAATGCCACAGCCCCTTTTCTCTGTTTTCTCTGGTCATATAGCAGCAAGTTCTACTGCTGTCCAGTCCAGTTTTAAGAAAAGACCATCCTTCCAGCATCTTCTGAGCCACGTGAACTTATTGAATCTTTAATTTGCCCATAATCCATTAATTAAAATTGTTATTAAGCGCTATAGAAGTGTAATTTGCTTTCTGTCAACTCTTTTTCATACAACAGTACAGCACTTTCTCTAACCTGTGGTCCTCCTCCCTCCCCCTCCTGTCCTCCTGTCCTCTCACTCACTTTTCTATTTGTGTCCATGTTGTAACCACTTGGAACCCAATCCCTCTGGACAGCCAGATTAATTAAAGGAACATTACTGTAAATTTCCAACACACACATACGCACAAGAGGAGAGACAGTTCAGTAGTGATAACTTGTAATAATTAGTCTCAGCTTACCTTTGTTACAATTCTGTAAATGTATCTCATTGTTCCCACGAATGATGACGAGACCCATGTGTCTCTGTGTAAAAACACGGCAAGCCACAATCCACAGAAAATCACACTGTGCAACGTACAACTGTAACCACCACATCCTGTTTGTCAGCACCTTACACATTACAAACACGTTTCATTACACATATCTAACCAATACCAACTGCTATACAGGAGTTTCAAGTATAATGTCAGTTTAAAATAACAATAATTAAAATAGCCTTAGATGTTATTTTAAGGGGTTGGCTCAACCCATGTCGTTACACTTTAGACTTCTCTGGAAGTTTCTTGGAGTTCTCAGAGTTTGCCCTTTCCTAAATCGGTCCAAACTGCTCTCAGTCCAGCTACTTTGGTCTGAGGCCGCTGCAGTCAACAGGTTGCTGAGTTCATGTGCTAAAGGCAAAGTGTGTGGTGCTCGGGCTGGCTGAGCCCCAACTGTAACCCAGCCACTTATAGAGTATTTGATCCACTTAGCACCTGGACCCAGAAAATAAACCTGGATGACACTCAGAGGAAGGCCCATGCACTTAGAACAGTCCGTGCAGTTCATAATATGCTGTTTTTTAAACTGATTATACCCTGCAAGTATTGCCTGAGTGTACATTTTAGCTAATTACAGCATTTGTTCCCTGACACCAACCCAATGGCCAGAAAAAATGTTGGCATTGTACGTTTCAGCAAACCAAGGATACGTTACATTTGCACATATAATGATGTGGATGCAATGAAACTTAAGTTTCTTTACATTTCAACAACACTGGGGTAAACCTGTCATCATGTCTTGGCTTAAAATCCCATAAAATACATTTTGGGGGCAGGTAAAGCAGCAATGGCTATGTAAAACAACCGCTTTTCATGGCACTATCTCCGCCAATGGAGCGCTACAAAACAACCACTTTTGGAGCCAATAAAGCTGCCGGAAAAACACAGACAGGATGCGGATGCTAAAAACACCCATGTTCAGAACTTAAAAAGCTGCTGAAAAAACACAGAGGGTGCTACAAAACACCCACGTTTGGGGCCTAAAAAGCCGCTGGAAAAAGACAGGGTGATACAAACACCCATGTTTGGAGCTTATAAAGCTGTTGGAAAAACACAGACAGGGTGCTACAAAACACCCACCTTTGGAGAACTAAAAAGCCACTGGAAAAACACAGAAAGGTTGCTACAAAACAACCACTTTTGGAGCCAATAAAGCTGCCGGAAAAACACAGACAGGATGCGGGTGCTAAAAACACCCATGTTCAAAGCTTAAAAAGCTGCTGAGAAAACGCAGACAGGGTGCTACAAAACACCCACATTTGGTGCCGATAAAGCTGCTGAAAAAACACAGAGGGTGCTACAAAACACCCACGTTTGGGGCCTAAAAAGCCGCTGGAAAAAGACAGGGTGCTACAAAACACCCACCTTTGGAGCCTAAAAAGCCACTGGAAAAACACATAAAAAGTGCTACAAAACACCCACATTTGGTGCCGATAAAGCTGCTGAAAAAACACAGAGGGTGCTACAAAACACCCACCTCTGGAGCCTAAAAAGCCACTGGAAAAACACATAAAAAGTGCTACAAAACACCCATGTTTGGAGCTTATAAAGCTGTTGGAAAAACACAGACAGGGTGCTACGAAACACCCACCTTTGGAGCCTAAAAAGCCACTGGAAAAACACATAAAAAGTGCTACAAAACACCCACGTTTGGAGCTTATAAAGCTGTTGGAAAAACACAGACAGGGTGCTACGAAACACCCAACTTTGGAGTCTAAAAAGCCACTGGAAAAACACAGAAAGGGTGGTACAAAACACCCATGTTTGGAGCTTATAAAGCCACTGGAAAAACACAGACAGGGTGCTACAAAATACCAAACTTTGGAGCCTAAAAAGCCACTGGAAAAAAACAGAAAGGATGCGGATGCTAAAAACACCCATGTTCAGAGCTTAAAAAGCTGCTGAGAAAACGCAGACAGGGTGTTACAAAACACCCACATTTGGTGCCGATAAAGCTGCTGAAAAAACACAGAAAGGGTGCTACAAAACACCCATGTTTGGAGCTTATAAAGCTGTTTGAAAACACAGACAGGGCGCTACGAAACACCCACCTTTGGAGCCTAAAAAGCCACTGGAAAAACACAGAAAGGGTGCTACAGAACAACCATGTTTGGAGCTTATAAAGCTGTTGGAAAAAAAAAGAAACAAGGTGCTACAAAACACCCACCCTTGGAGCCTAAAAAGCCACTGGAAAAACACAGAAAGGGTGCTACAAAACACCCATGTTAGGAGCTTAAAGGCAGCTGGAAAAACACAGTCAGGGTGCAAAAAAAAAAAACACTCACATTTGGAACCTAAAAAGCAGCTGGAGATACACAGACAGGATGCTAAAAACACCCCTGCTTGGAGCTCAAAAGGCTGTTGGACTAATACTGATGGGGTGATATAAAACCCATGTTTGAAGATTAAAAAGCAGTTGAAAAAACATAGACAGGGTGCTACAAAACACCCACTTTTGGAGCCTAATAAGCCGCTGGAAAAAGCCAGGGTGATACAAACACCCATGTTTGGTGCCAATGGAAACACAGCAATGATTTGTTAAAACAACCAGTTGTGTCGAACAGTGGTCTGCAGCTTTGCAAGTGTCTCACCTGTGTGACATGCCATCCACCATCCCCTCCATCCACCGATGACAAAGTCAGCTCATATACTACATTTCTTTAAAACATTGCTATGAGAAGTGTAAAATGTGCTAATGTAACTCATTCACTGTTTGCAGAAACACCAATATTTTCTTCTGCCAACACTTAAGCATTAATCCAACAAGCTACATACATTTTAAAGGCATTGCCTATGTTGCAAGATTCACTATATCCATGATATAGAAATCTTCAGGTACTGTACACGCGCCGCAACCATGACACACGACAGGTATCTCACCTTGTCTGAGACTCTGACAGGCCCGGCGTTCTAACTCAAACCTTAGGGCTCTCTCATCCTTGTTCCTGTTGATTGGCGGAGGCTTGAGCGGGGCAGGGTCAATGCGGACACAAGGCAGGTGCTCCAGCAGCGCCATCAAACCAGGAAATTATTTGGAAGGAGACTTAGGCACAGACGCAAAGAAAACAAGAAGTAGGAAGTTGGCTACAGCTGAGTCCAGGTGTTGGATTTGTCACAAGTCTGTCCATCCATAGAAAAGAACAACGTTATCCTCTTTGACGATTGCTAAGTTACTGGATACAGTTGAGTATGAGTGAAAATTAAGAATATTCTTCAAGATTAACAACTATCAAAAGACATTTCTCTTCCCCATCAGGACGTCTTCTGAAAAAACTCCTTGATTATATTCAGTGAAAACAATGGAAGAGTCCTCTACAACTTAATGTATCACAGTGGTGAAATCTAAAAAAGCATCTATGAGTACAAAGCTACAGCAAAGCTTTTGAAGAGCTTCTGCTGCGTTTGCTGCAGCCACAGGACTGACTAAGACGCGTGTGTGTGCTCCTGTGTGTGTGTGTGTCAAATGTCGGTGAATCCGTGATCAAGCAGTCTGTCCCAGCTGTTGCTGTACTCAGTCACTCAGCCGCTGACAGACACAAACAGGCGCACACGAGCACGCACACAAATACACATATGTTCTGAGCGGGGCCCCATTCCTCCTCGCCAAATTCCTCTCACTTAGCACTTCTGATCTGAGTTCAGTGTGGTGTCGATGATACGCACCTGTGTGAGCATCTCTCTGCCGTCATGCCTTCAGGCCTAAATTTATTACACACACAAAAACACCACAACACCTGCTTCCACTCTGCGTGTATCATTTCTGTCTACTTTTTTGTCTGGCTGTCTTTCAGCCCACCTGTCTGACTTTTGCAGTTGCCGTTTTCTGCTAACCAGGAACTCAGGAGCTTCTCTAGTACGGTGTAGTACAGGAGAGGGCACCAGCAGCACCAAAGATTGTCAGATATTTGAATGTAGATCACCGTGGCAACAACCAGCAGTGACACAACAGGTTATCTAAACAAGCCAGTCGCATTGACGTAAAAAAAATTGTTGTGCAAATGAAAGAAACTGAAGGAAAAACACGGAGCACCACAGCTGCTTTAAAGCCCACTCTGACATCTTTATATTGTCAAGCAAAAGTAAAAGAAGAAAGGGGTCAACAGGCTGCGTAGCGAAAGCAGCAGCAGCATTTTCTTCCTCTCAAGTCTTCCATTTAACTTGGCCCGCGAATGCATTAATGCCTAGTTCACACTACACGACTTTCAAAGTCATCCGATTGCTGGTTTGTAATCAGGAGCGCTAAGTTTGTGGATTTTGCACTACAAGACTAATATTGAAGATTTCTTTGTTTCCCTGGCACAAAAGCGGCAGGGTTTACCCTGCGATTTTTCGAGACCAAGGTGGCAAAGGCCTGAGGCGGGGGGCATCTTGACAGCTGTACTTTTAGATATACCCCCCCCCCC
>NC_065523.1:34615008-34624982 GCF_006386435.1 Epinephelus moara | reverse complement strand
CCCCCCCCCTATTAATATGAAAGGAGGCCCCCACATGCTTGAGCTTTACACTGCTGACTTGTAACATCAGAACAGACATGTCCTGTGATTTTCAGCCTTCTATGATTATATTTACCCTTTACAGCAGGCACATCCTGACAGCTGAGAATATTACTGTCAGATATTGTCCCCCTCTATAGAGTGTGCCAGGGCTGACGTCAAAACCCGGAAGTTTAGCATCGCACTGGTTCCCGGAAGAGAAAGTGAATGTGATTTTTGCATTGCGTTTTGGATTATGTCAGAAAATAAGCTCTGTGGCTAACACAAGTTTATGATACTTACAGGTTTTGTTCAGCGAGATAATCTTCACGTATGAACACCTTTCATACCACATTTGAAGCTTAAATGCGATCGCCAGAAGTAAAAAGCTAACGTTAGGCTTTAATGGACTACATGACCACTCCACGGTCGCATGACTCTTGATGTCACTGCCACTAAGCTTTCAACTGATTTCGGCCGTTTTATTTTAAAAACATTGCCAAATAAGAAGCTGTAATGGCGGACTGCCAGCACTCTCGCCTGTTCGGGGGTGATGATGTTTAATGTCCCCGACAGGGTTTGTAGTCGTATTGAGCAACTTGTTAGCAACAGCCTTTTTTACGACACGTAAAAGCTTCAAAATTCACAAGTAGGGTATTTACTGATGTGTTTTATGTCGTAGAACAAAACCTGAAACTCGCTTAAGCTTTTGTTAACCACAGACCTTATTTGAGCCATTTTACCAAAATCCCATTCAAAAAACGTATTGACTTTTAGACGAGAGAACCGGAAGTGCTAAAAGCGCTAACGGAGTTCCGGGTTTACTGGCACACTCTATTAAAGGGGAACTAATATTTCTTTCAACCTGGGCCCTATTTTCTGATCTACTTTTGTCTAAATGAGTGATAGGATGTTCAATATTTGACATTTCTCCAGTACGAAGCTAGGGCTGACCTGCCTAAAGCCCCGGAGCGCACGCTATATTAAATAATAGGGCACTCAGACAGCGTCAAACAACGTCAAAATACGTCCACTAAAAGTGCATTTTTTCCACACAGATAGGCTCGGATTGTTAGTATAATTATCCGACAACATAACGGAAAGGACAAATGAACATCTGTGTTTACCTTTAACTGGAATCAGACATATTTGTTGTGGCAAGTCAAAACACTTCTCTCCCTGCTCCCTCTCTCTCCTCATCCCTCTTCAATGAGCTCTGCATCCGTGTACTCCGTGTTCAAATAAATACGGGCCTTCATCAAATTCAAATGGCTCATCCAGATCCAGTCGGTCAAAATCTGGTAAAAATTCAGTCGCATTTGTAAGCTCGCTCCAGCGGTTACTTCCTGCAACAACTCAAGTCTCGTCAGACCAACTGCCGTAAAACACCATAGACTGCATAGTGAAACACCAACGAAGAAGAAGAATCTCACAGGACGTGAAATTTCAGAGCCAGACTTTCACTCTGAGTGATTGTTTTGGCTTGCCACAACAAACATGTCTGAATTTTTACCAGATTATGACCAACTGGATCTGGATGAGCCATCTGAATTTGATGACCGCCCGTATTTATTTGAACATGGAGTAGACGGACGTACACGGAGCAGAGCTCATTGAAACTGAAGAGCGGACGAGGAGAGAGAGGGAGCAGGGAGAGAAGTGTTTTGACTTGCCACAAAAAGTATGTCCGATTCCAGCTAAAGGTAAACACAGACGTTCATTTCTCCTTTCCGTTATGTTGTCGGATAATTATACTAACAATCCGAGCCTATCTGTGTGGAAAAAATGTTCTTTTAGTGGACGTATTGTGACGTTGTTTGACGCTGTCTGAGTGCCCTATTATTTAATATAGTGTGCGCTCACGGGCTGCAGGCAGGTCAGCCCTAGCTTCATACTGGAGAAATGTCTCATATTGAACATCCTATCACTCATTTAGACAAAAGTAGATCGGAAAATAGGGCCCAGGTTGAAAAAACATTAGTTCCCCTTTAAATATGAAAGGAGGCTGAAAATCACAGGACATGTCTGTTCTGATGATACAAGTCAGTGGTCCTGAAATGTGTGTTTCTCTTCTATAATACACATTCTACATCTTGGAGGCTGCGTCTTTCCACATACGGGCTTCCTTCACCTTTCAAACGGGGCAGAGCTCCGTGGGAAACAGTAGGAGAGACACAGCCCGAGGGGGAACCGGGATCTGACGCAGGTCCATGGAGCTGTGCGCCGGACGAAAAAACAAGCGCGTCGCACCGAATGCACGCCGGGAAATAACAACGAAAACAAAATAAACAACAACAAAAACACTGATATTTGCTGTTGGCCAAATTGTTATTTCAAACATTGGTATCTACAAAATTTCACTATCAGGAAAAAAGGGTACAATCAGGTAATCGAGCAGGTATAAAGTTCCCCTTTGTACCTTTTTAATAGTACAATGATTCTCAATGTAGGACACACATAATGAAATTCAATATTAAGAGCCTTATCTCTGGTGGAAGATCTTATTTGAGGAAGCCTTGTCTTTGAAGCCTGCATTCGGCGAACAGTAAAAGACTGGGAGTCAGTTCTGCTTTGGCTTCCATATTTAGCCATCCTGCTTTTCACTTGGAAAACAGAGAAGAAAAAACAAAAGATTTAACTGCATCCAGAGTCCAACCACCAGCTGATGTGTTCTCTTTCAGCAGGTCAATAAAGTGTATACCTGCCTGCGTGCCTTCATCTCTTTCAGCTTCTCCTCTTCCTGCCTGCCTGTCGGTGTAAAACACCTGCTCCCTCCCATTGACAGTTTCATTCATCTCCATTATTAAGGCTTTGTCCCAGGTGACATCAGAGAATATGACATGACATTCAAAGGTGACAGAGGGCCCTTTCAAGGTGAAAAAACCAAGTGCTTCATCTGTCGGTTCGCATTACAATGAACCCACGGTGCTTGTCATGTTCACATTATGCTGATGAAACAAATTAGGCGGCGGCGGCGGCGGTGCTTCAAAAACAAAGAAATGATTGCAGGAATAAAGGACTGTTAAGTGATCTGATGCTGTGTGTCTGTGTGCACGCGCTAAATATGCAGGGTGAAGTGTCTGCGGGTGCATTTTTGTATCAGAGCGTGTTAATATGCAAGATGTGGTGTCCCCAGGCAAAGAACTCCTCAGTCTGACAAGAGAGGGGAAAACGAATCAGGACTCTGATCCGCCATTACTTCAGATAAGGCCCCAGCCAAAACTCTGGCAGGGATAATCCTGCTTTGCTGGGTGTGTTTGTGTGTGTAGGTGTGTGTTTATTCTCAGAAAGAGTGCGTCTACATGTATGTGTGACAGTGTCTTCAACTCTTTTATCATCCACGTAACATTAAGAGTGTCGACAGATGTGTCTGCACACCTTTGTTTGTGTGTGACGCAGTAAAGTCTCCACAAAGTGTGTGTTCCTATCACTCATAAACACTGAGATAAAAGCCAACAAATTGCTCAGGGCTCCGAGTGGACTGTAAATCTCCATCTCTCTCTCTGTCTATCTGTCTCTCCCACACACACAGCTCGATGCCGCTCTGTCAGTGGAGGGAGATTTTAATCGCTGTTTATTAATAAACAGGAAAAGATCTCAAAGCAGCGGTTTGCAGAGGTAGGGTTACTGAGGTCGTGTGAAGGTGAAGAGGGTATTTCCTCTCTCTGAGTACTTTAATATCTCCTCACAACTGCTACAGAGCAGAAGTTTTCATGCTGTGGAGGACGGACGGAGAGACGTCTTTAGATGTGAGTTAAAGATATGTTGTGACAAAAAAAGGAACAGGCACGTCCTGAATGCTCTACATTAGGACAAACATTATCAGCAGTCATGGTGCAGACAGAAGTAACTTGTCCTCACAGGCCTTCGTGTTCAATGATCAAGAATACCAGAGCAGTTATAGAGTAGACTTTTGACGGGTGCCTGCTACCGATGCTGAGTATGAAGCAAGTTTCAGTATGAGTCAATCGATATGTACTGCCTAATGAAGCCCTAGCGAAAGTTCAGTCAGGAAGACAACACTTTTCATGCTTAGGCTGTAACTTTCGTCCTCACCCTGCTATTCACTTTTTGCTCGCATGCACTCTCTCTAACTCTGGCCGTCAGTCATTCGAGTCCTCAGCTGATCCACAATCAACCAATAGCAGAGCAACACACCTTCTTCGTCAGCCTATCATCTCACTGCTCCTCATTTTAAACATGTTTCTTTCTCTGCCCGCAGTCCATTCATGCTGCTGCTGTGCGTACCCTCCACCTCTTCCAGCTCCACCACACTCTAGCGATGAAGTCACCACTCTAGCTCTCTCCCAATGACACTCAACTGAAATCTGAAACGTCTGAAAAACATCATGAAATATAAACTGTATTTTCTTAAAAAACATACAAGATATTAAAATGCTGATTTGGGCCAATAAAGTCGAGAGTCTTGTGAGACGTTTAAATGTTAAATAATTTTTCTACGTCAAAGTATGGCGATTTGGTGTGGCCTCAAAAAGAGTGATGTTTGCTCTTTTCACGTTGTTTTCTTGATGAACTCCCATTCATTTGAATGGGAATTTTAACAACGCTGCAGGACAAGTTTCGCAGCAAATGCTTAGTATGGAAGAGAAAAAAAAGAAGAAGAAACATGCAGGATTATATATGGTTGCTTTGCTGTTGCAGAGCAGGCACACGAATTAGTAAATATCTGTGAACTTTGGTATGCAAACTTTGGCTTATTACAAGTGACTGATCCAAAAAAATAGTAAATAAATAAAAAAAACACAGATTACATTCTGTTTCTATTCATATAAAACTACTTAGTACGACTGCGCGCATTGGTTTAACAAGACTGTACTGCTGATTATATAGAAAACAAAACTGTTACGGTGATAAATCTTAGTATTAAATATTTTTAAGTATTAAAGTCATAGGGCTGCACCCAACAAAGAATTTTCCGAGTCAACCAATAGTCGTCATTTAGGGCCATTAGTCGACTAGTCTCCTGCATGTTTCTGATATGAATGTAATGATTAAATGATATATTTTGGTGGTTTGAGTTGAAGGTGTGAGAAAGA
Organism: Epinephelus moara; assembly: GCF_006386435.1. Classification (NCBI taxonomy): domain Eukaryota; kingdom Metazoa; phylum Chordata; class Actinopteri; order Perciformes; family Serranidae; genus Epinephelus; species Epinephelus moara. The sequence continues at coordinate 34,619,907 of NC_065523.1, read as the reverse complement.
ATAGTATCAGTAACATTGTTAACACTGTGCTACATTACAGAGAAATACAAAACCGTACTAATGAACCTTCATTAATATAGGCCTATATTTTATCTACAAGTGCACGTCACACACTGAGCGAGCCGCCTGTTAATGACGCTGTGGGCTAATGGGCATGTAGCTACTTCCATGTTTCAGATGATACGTCATGTTTGTAGTCGACCAATGAAGATGAGTTTACATATCACCTTGGGTTCGTCCTTCACCTTCTCAAAATGATCCCACACTTTGGATTTCCTGCCCGACATGTTATTAACTAGCCTGTGGAATAACCGCAGGTACCAGCCCTGGAAATTAACCTGACTCCTGTCTGACTGCTGAGCGTGGACACTTCCTGTGTCTGTCCTTTCAAATTAAATTCACACATGGTCCAGTCATATAGGTTTGGATTTATTTTGACAAGGTGCAGCTGCCAATAGAGTTTCGTGTTTTTGGGATGTTGTTTTTTCCTGCGACTAAGCGACCAATGACATCTTGCCGACTTATGACCTTTCTGGTCGATAACATTTGGTCGAATATTAGGGAGCAGCCCTAAAAATTACAATCTCAAAATGGCGCTGAAAGGAAAAGTCAAGACATCCCCAAAGTCAGTCGGAGACTGTCTCTGCAGACCATGAATGTCTGCACAAAACTTCACTGCAATCCATCCAAAGGGTGTTGAGATATTTCATTCTGGACTAAAGTGGTGGACCAACAGACCAACAAACTAACATAGAGACACTTTGCGATGTCTACAAAGCCTGCAATATTAAGAAACTCCAACAACCAGACTCCTTGTGGTCAGTGAACCCTGCACAAACTAGATCCTCTAAAACAAAGTTTAAATTCAGAAGTGTTTTCTACTTGACCTCTTCACCCGACAGAAATCCTAGCTATGTGTTCATCAGTGTCTCACTGTCATCTCTGGGGAGGTATTCCGTGGATCTATTAAAAGGTTTCACTGTTATGTCACTGAGAGGAAATGATGAGACCAGAGGTCAAAGGTCAGCGCCAAAAGTAGCTGCTGCACACGAATGTATCAGAGTGTGTGTTCATTAAAAACCTGACTCAATACTTGAGAGAGAGCTCCAACGGCCCCCTGCTCTGCAATACAGGAAATTAAAGCTAAGCTCTGAGGCTGCAGTGCACAGAGGAATAGTTATCCTGGCTCCAAGACATTAAGCTAATGCTTAATGGTATCTGGATACAGTTTATTTGTTATATTTAGAGCATGGTTGATGGTTGTTGTGGAGAAGTTGTTTTAAAGATTCATTAAGGGTGTTTTTTTTAGGTTTTAATAGGAGCCCGGGTCATGAAAGCTGCATCATGGATTACAAACTGTCACCTATAACTTTTTAAATGGATACAGAATTCAAATGAGCCCTATTAGACTTTATTTTTAAATAACAAAACTACAGCCATGAATGTTCATATTTTCCACTGTTATCTACTGACCTCATCTTCAGTTTCATGACCTGTGCTCCTCCTAAAACAAGACAAAGCTGTAAACAGGTGTCAAATTAACACCAACCCTAACTCCTCCTCCCCCTGGTGGTGTTGCCATGCACTCTCCAGTAATAAGATTTTTGCTTTCCACATACAGACTCTATCTACTTTCTGTCAAAGAGTGTACAATGTAAATGTTGTTTATCACCATTTTAACAGCCATTGGCACCACAGCAGTCACTATGTTCAGGTTCTACACAGATACCATGTATTTTTTAAATTAGCTCTGGGCTCTGATATCCATTTTCTAACCAACTCTGCTCCCCATGATCTACTTTATATGAATCTGTCTTTCTTTTTTCAAACAGGCCGCTGAGGAATAACTCCCCTCAAAATGAAAATGTAGTTATTAACTATTGATCCACGTGTCAGTCAAACTGAATGCTGTGTGAAAACCAAAGACAGAATAATTTAGGTCTCTCTCACCTTTCCTGCAAGCTATTAAAAATAATGGGACCAAACTTTGACAGCTCCAAAAGAGGCATTAAAAGTCCATATGGGTGAAGCATAATCAGTGTTTTGGGGCTACACGGTGACACTATGGGTCCAAAACCCAAAGTTTATGGAGCTGTTTTTCCATCTTTTCTTCAACACTGAAATGTCCATGGGGCACAATTATAATTGTCCACTGAGCCTCTCTGGCTTAAAGGAATACTTCACCCCCCAAACAGCCATTTGTATGTCAGTTACTCACCCTGTGTTATGGTGAATTCATATTTTATTTACTTTAATTCCATAAATAAGAAACAATAAATTTGAAGACAATAAAGCCTCCACAAAATAGCATTTTAAGTCTTGTGTGTAATTTATCCTTCAGTGATTAATACTTAGGGATTTGTCCTGGCTTCATATGAGTAGAGGAAAGGTCTGCTTGCCGCTAGGCTAATTTATACAATGTAAAATGCCATAGGCTTGTGCTAATAACGTTAGCATGTTGTATTTGTTTGGAAAACGTGTTTAGTGTAAGACAGTTGTTTTGTCAGTGAACCTTGTGAGTTGTAATGGAGNTGTTTAATGTGTGTTTAATGTGTGTTTTGAATCAACTAAACTTTACAGCACTTCACAGAGACCTCCGCCGCCGACTAGTGTTTTGGAGGTGTACCTGCAGAGTGACACAGACACACCACTGCACAAGTATAAATGCTCACAACGGCGTAGGGTTTGCATAGAACTGACACACAAGTATACACCCAGCTTAAACCAAGTCTCATTTATCCAGTTGTATGCTCAGTACTTCCCAAACAGAGAGCTCTTTTGGACGTGGAACTGAACTGAAATTTAAACTTATTGATCCTTTCTTCAAAGCCAGACTCAATTAACAAAAACAGTAATTTTACCTCACTGAACAAGAGAGCTGCTGGTCTACCACTGCCTCTAACAGACACATTAAGATTTTTTTCAGTTTTTGAATTCTTCCCAAATTTAACATAACACAGAGTAATTAATATACAAACAGTCATTTGGGGGTTGAAGCGTTCCTTAAAGTTGCTAACTGCACACCTGGCCTCCTTTAACTCATCTCTAAACTCTTCCTTTGACCTTAAATACTATTTTGTTCCTCCTCAGTTCTCCTGACCCCACACTTTCCCCATCTCCTCAGCCAATACTGTTTCCTCACTTCAGATCACCCCACCACCACCAGCCCTCCTCTGATATTACATCTCACTTTGCTCTTAACCTCTGTACTCTCTCCAACTGGTTTAAATAGCAGGACCAGCTGGCCTCATCGCTATATCCAGAACCTCTTTATCTGTGCACACCGGGGCTAGGGTTGCACACACCTTACACACACACTGCCACACACACACAAGGGTTATTCAAGGCTGGTTAATGGGATCTGAAGGGGACAAAAACTACATCTAAGTCCATCAGATTATATTCTGTTCATGAGCCGTGGATTCACATTTGTTTGTCTTGCAGAAAGGCTGGTTGTAGTACTTCTATTGGCCAGAGGGTGGAGACATGCACCACTTTAAAACAGAGGGCATTCCTGTGTGACTGGTACAGTCCTGTGCCCACATGTTTCAGATTACTGCGTCAGCTCTTTACTTACTGTGGCAGATATATTCATATTGTGCTTCTGACACACAAAAGCAAAACATAACATCCATGTGTGTGTCCTTCTGAGGAAAAGGAAAGAGAAAGAGGATTTTTTGTGTGTGGTTAAAACTTTATCCGTTCAGCAGAAAACGGTTTACACTTAAGGCACCGTGTCCTTTGTCTTTTTATTACGACTTATCCGGATCTCTCCACATAAATCAAATACTTATTTCTGCTCTGGAGTTTACTTTAATTGGTCAAATTGCAGAGACTCTGCCCTCTGCCTGTGTTTTCTTATTTTCTTCTTATTTTCTGTGTTCAGAAAGTTTATACATCCACAGCGCTCAGGTGAGGTCGGGGCTTTATAAAAAGGTAGCGACCAGCTGACAGACTTGAGACACAGCGCTGAAAAAATACAGAAATATTGAGGCGAAATGCCAAACGAAAGTGAATCTGGGGTTGGCTTTTACTTTCACTTTCACTGGTGAGCATTTACAAACAGTAACTGACAATACTGCATAATAAACCTTTGGCTAAATAAGGACTAGTTAGGGTGTGGTTACCAGTTAATGGGTGCCGGGCTATTGAAAGCAAATATATATATTCATTCATTTTTTCTAACTCTTATACTTATCGTACTCCTCTTGTTACTCTATTAGGCTCGGTTTTTGCTTCTGCTCCTTGAAAACACTTGTATCTTGTATATTTGCATATTTAGCCAGATTAATGCTCTATATGTTAGTGTTACTGTAATAAGATAAGATAAGATAAGATAAGATAAACCTTTATTGTCTGTCATAAGTAACAGAAATTTGTCTTTGGCAAGCTCCGAAATAAAATAGACAAGAACACACAAAACACAATAGACATTATACAAGATATACGACAAAGTAGTGTATCAGGGTGGGACTTCAATTGTTATTTTAAACTGTTCAGGGTGGTGATGGCAGTGGGAACAAAAGTTTTTTTCTATGTGTTCTTCCGGGAAAGTGGGACTTTGTAGCGGCGACCTAGTCTCGCTCACCAGACCTTTCTCAAGAAAAGAAAGGTCTGGCTGGGTCGACTCTCACTTAAAGGGCCCTATTTAGATGGTCTAAAGCGGACGGCGGAGGGCACATAATCCATGGAGCAAGTGTCATTGCTATTTAGATGCAGGCGCAGTTGTCATTTTCACACCCTGAGCCCTCGTCGTCTAACTAGCAAATGAACTTGCGCTTCTCTGGGTGTGTTGGTCTAAAAATGAGGAGTGGTCAGGCGCAGTCATGGCGCGTTGCTAGTTAGATGACTTAAAAAGCAAATGTGCCAGTGACCAACAAAAACCTGGTCTAAAGTCAA
>NC_065523.1:34611370-34614512 GCF_006386435.1 Epinephelus moara | reverse complement strand
AAAGATGACAGATGCTGAATATATACTCCCTATCTGATGCTGTGGCTGTTTGTGGCTGAGAGGGATGTGAACTTATTAGATTGCAGCTGTGTTAATCAAATCAGGTTGGGTTTCCATTACGCGTGCCAAACGTGCCAAACGGTGCCAGTCCCCTTTGATCTGACATCAGATGAGATGGGACAGTCGATATAGAGATACAGTTATCGTCTCCTCAGCTGTAAAACGCTCACTCTTTCCAGTTGGTCCGCCATCTAACTAGCTCTCCGCCGTGCGCTCCAATCGCGCCTCTATTAAAGGGAATGAGAGGTGACACTCTGACTGGCTTACTGAATGATACGCCCAAAACACACCCATGACTAATTCACAGAGTAAGTCCAACCCTTTTAGACTCTCCACCATGGCGCACAGTCTGAAAACGCGCTGTCTAACTAGCAAGTGACTGGGACACGCCCATGCGCCGCACACCTGGCGCTTTGCGCTTTAGACCATCTAAATAGGGCCCTAAGATTGGAGGAAAAAACACCCCGGCTGCTTGTATTTCTTTCAACCAATCACAATCGTTCTTGGCAATGCCACAGCAACGGTGCGCTTGCAACAAATATTGCCGGGGAGAAACAGGTTTTGGTGTAACACGCCCACAAAAATATCACCTACAGGACGCGAACCATGGCAGAAAAATGGCTACATCCCTGCAAGATCAAACACCGCAAAAGTTAGTAAAGGACGTTTGTCGACTATGACAACCGGAGGTGGTAGGGCGGGACTTCAGCGGGTGGCTCGTTCCGCCCAATGAGAGGCTGATCTATGCAGCGAACTTCCGCCTACTCAGACTAGCAGCGACCTGATGGTAGTAGTTGGAAGGATGGGTGCAGGGGGTGGGGTCCTGTGTGATGGCGGTGAATTTGAAGCATTCTCTGGCACAAGAATTTCCTTTGGGATAAATAAAGTTTTATTGAACTGAACTGAATTAAGCAAGTCCAGCAAAAGCTGCATGTAGTAGCTACAGCTTGCAAAAAAGGATTTGAATATGAACACCTGTCCATGCATGTGCGTCCTTGTGGAGTATTTTTTATAGTGTTCCTAGTGGCGAAAAACTCCATGGTTCCTTTAATAACAGGTGTAAATGGGCCTTAGTCTTTACATCTGAACCTAGTTTCAAAATCAAGACTGTTCTCCACAGCCTGCCTGAGACACGCAGCTGAAGCTCACATAAAAAGTCACTCTAATGAGCGGTGTATTTATACTTGTCTTGCAGACACACAAGTCTTAGTGCTTGGGTCAAGTTTAAGGTCAACTTTGGTGTTTAACTGTCATTTTAAGAGGAGCACTTCACTATAATAAGCTATGTATACAGTACTTTTCACTAGTTTGAGAGTCTGTGTGTGTGTTTAACCATGCTCACCCATGAGTGTGTGTGTGTGTGCGTGCATTTGGAAGACAGCACTTGCTGTTTATAATGAGGTAATGGGACAGGAGACGTAGTATGTCTGAAATGTAAACTCTAGCAGCAGCTCGCAGCTCTACACATGCTGGAAAAACCACAGCAGCCAAACACCCTCTCTCCCCCTCTGCTTCTTTGTATCAGGTAAATGCAGAGAAAACAGCCTCCAGTCATGTTCAACAGACACATGGAATCAAATGGGAGCATGCATTGGAGTATATCCCTGAGTTGTGGCAACTTTAACCACACATGTCCTTGCATGAGTAACAGCAGTTTCACTGTGAGTGTAAAACCTCCACTTACCATCCTTCCTGTCTCTGACTGGCAGCAGGTTGGGGGCAGGCTGCAGGGAGAGCTCTTGAAGCTCATTGGCCGCAGCTTCAGTCTGAGGGCTGAGGATGAAGGCACCTGCATTTGGTCTTTCTCCAAACTTGGTCTCCATGGTTACCAGGGATTCAGAGTGGGGCTCGCAGGCAGGCCTAGGAAGCGAAGAGGCACATGAACACACACTTGGAATGGTGAGATTCAGAGACACACGCACCACAAACACCCACAAATACGCTCTCTCTGTATCCGTCCCTCCATACGCCGCTGTTCTGCACCTGTCACACACACCACCTTCTATCTGTCTCTCCAACTCTCTCTCTCCATCTGAGAGACTCATTTGTAGTTACATGAGCCTGTAGTTAACAGTGAAGACATCACAGAGGTAACAGACACCCAGCGCTGACAATGGCTCGGCCACTTGGGTTGTTATGGCAACTCACCATACAGTGGGAGAGTTGCTGGAAAGGTGGGGCGTGTAAAAAACAACATGACAACACATTACATAATCAGCCTCTGGCTACTCTGACCAAACACACACACACAAAAGAAGTGTAAGAGGCCTGAGCTACACTGAGTCAGCTCTAATTTACTGAACAACATTTAGACAGTATCTAAAATAATAACCTCAGTGTTCCCCCTATATTTGCATACAGGCCCCAGTGAGCCTCCAGGCCAACAGCAACCCCTGCCAGGCCAATAAAAATATTTTTAATGCCAAAAATAACACTGAATATGTATTCCAGGCTGCTGTGAGTTCATAAATGAGGCAAGTGTCTGTGGTTGGTTCACACGTCTGTAATAACAGCAGAACAGTGTGTGATGTAAAGTGTTAAACTCAGTTGAACAGGTGACGTGAGGATAACGTTATCAGCTAACAGATTCTGAGTTTTTGAGTTTGCTGCTGAGCGAGACAATTAGGATATTTGGCTCAAACAAAATGGAGTTCGGCCCTGTGAAGTTTGCTGGAAGCCCCAGTGGTGCTCTGTAGTGTTCTATGTGTGCAGCAGACTGTGTTTGAAAACGCAGCTTTGGAATTTTGCTCCTGATGTTCAACACCACTGTTTTAAACCAAGGAAATAACAGGAGAAGCAGGTGAACCAGCTTTGAAAGTTAAAGTGAGTCGAGTGGCCAGGCCAACACATTTGAACTTAAAGGGATAGTGCACCCAAACATGAAAATTCAGCCATTATCTACTCACCCTCATGCAGAGGGAGGCTCTGGTGAAGTTTTAGAGTCCTCACATCCCTTGCGGAGATCGGCGAGGGGAGCGGCTAGCACACCTAATGGCAGATGGCGCCCCAGACTAACGTCCAAGAACACAAAATTGAATCCACAAAGTATCTCCATACTGCTCATCCGTAGTGATCCAAGTGT
>NC_065523.1:34582657-34610808 GCF_006386435.1 Epinephelus moara | reverse complement strand
TGTGTTCTTGGACGTTAGTCTGGGGCGCTGTCTGCCATTAGGTGTGCTAGCTGCTCCCCCCGCCGATCTCCGCAAGGGATGTGAGGACTCTAAAACTTCACCAGAGCCTCCATCGGCATATGGGTGAGTAGATAATGGCTGAATTTTCATTTTTGGGTGCACTATCCCTTTAAGGGAAACACTGAGTCTAACTGAATAACAGACCTAATAGCTTTCCAAGATATGCAGTATTTTTATGCAAACCCATTTTACTTTTAATATTTTGACACTTCACTTTGAGAATTCAGAGGTAACTTCAGACTTAGCTAGAGCTGGATGGAAAAATTGGCCAGGGTATTATAGTCCAAATTAGCTTAAGGCAGCCATATTGGGGTTGGCATGTATGGTGGCTGATAAATGTGCAACGTCCTGCTCGGTACACATACTGCGTACTAGGGCTGCAGCTAACGATTATTTTCATTGTCGACTAATCGTTTTATCGAAAAATGTGTTAAAATGTTGAAAAATGTCGGTCTGTCTCTCCCAAACCCCAAAATTATATCATCTAATGTCTTGTTTCGTACTCACACCAAAGGGTTTTAGTTCACTGTCATGGGAGAGTGTGCAAAGCTGCCAATATTTGAACATAAGAATCTGCAATAAGAGTATTTTGGGTACTTTTACAGTACTTTTCTATGACTCAAAGCGATTAGTCGACTACTAAAATAGTCACCGATTATTATTTTCTGGTTCCAGTCTTTAAATGCCTGGGATTACACAAATGTTTTGTGTGGGTCTAAATAATATTTTTTCATGTTAAGAGTTTGACAGTTTATTGTATGACTCTTCAGTTAAAGGCTGTGGAAAGTCATCACACTTTCCCTCCACTTCTCAACTCACAGTGCTGCTGCTGCGTCTTCTGCCGTGATCTACGGAGCCATCAGATCAAGATGCTGACGTAGCCGAAACTTTCCACATGTCCAGACTTGCAGTGGTTTTCGCCACGCTTAAGGCTTTTGTCCTCTCCTTGGAAGAAGGCGGTGAAGTGTACCAGAGACACAGCCATGGTGGTGACGTATATCATACGCGTCGAGAGCAGCGGTATCAAATTTCTTCCCGCTAAATTGTAGCCTTCTTTGCACGAAAAAATATATAAAAAATTCACATATGTGAAATTTGTGGCACAATTCAAACAGGACCAGAAAATAATTTTCATCTAGCCACTGAAACACATTATGAGAAATCGATGTCTAAGGTCCCATGTACTGGAAACGGAAACACGCAACTTACGAGCTGTATTTACACAATGTGGGTGCTAGCTGTGAAAACGACAACTGTGTCAGTCTGAAACAGTAATAACAGTTGTGTGTCTACACCCCACTATGATTTGCTAATAATGTCTGAGTTAGTCACTGCATAGATACTAACATTGATCATGGCATACAAAAATACTATGTATACTACAGTGATGGTTTAGAGTACTACACTGTGCGACTTGCAGTCTTCTGTGTTCACCATAATGTAGTTGTGTTTATGCAGCTCCAGTGTTTACTAATCAGCCACCTGAACCTCTATTTATCTAGGAAAAGCAAAACGATCACATGTCATTGTCAAATAAAGTACTGCCTAACATTTACTCTGCTGTGCACATGGCAGCTGTCCTGTGCAGCCTTCATCTGTTAACTCTTAAGCAGCCAAAACAATGATAATCTAAACTGAGACAGAGCACGACAGCATCACTGTTTCTCATGTTGGTTAAAACCTCTGTCTCCAGCTGATTCATTTTAAAACAAGACGCCTGTAAAAGTGTCTTAAATATGCACATGTATGAGTCAGGTTAATCTCCAGGGACGACAAGCAGAAGGACACAGGGCGACACTGGCTTGATTTAGCTTCAAAATATCCAGAGGTGTTTGTGTTGGAATGTAAATAATGTATTGAGTGCAGGCTATTCGAACAGTCATTAAGTCAACTTGAACCTGACCTGGCTGTCTGCAGCAAAGCAGATACAAACCATAACAGCCTCACACATTTACTACATCTCTCAATTACTGCTGAGTGGAGTAAAGTGGAAATCCAGCTGATGATCTAAGCTGGTTAAAATTCATAACTGCTGCCGAAACAGCCGCCTATGTCAGATTAATAAAGAAGACAGAAAGATTGTCTCTCAGCTGCTGATGTACATACCTGCTCTTTATTTCCTGTTAAACCAGCACCCGGGTGTTTCCATCTCACTGGATCCACTTACACTAAAAACAAAGTGAGAGGAATTAGGATGGATGACATGACAAATAGAAGCAGTTGCTGACAATGCTGAGCCCGAATCTACAGTATGTTTTAAACAGCCCTGGACTCCGACGAAGAAAGAAACAACGCTCTACTGAGGTGGAGTTTCTGAAAGCTCACCTCTGAAATGTGCAGAGCAGCAGCCTGTCAGGAGGAAAAGGTTAAGAAGCTCTCTGCCAGACTGGAGACTAATGAAAACAAGTCTCTGTGGAAACAGGTGGAGTATTTAAAAACTAGAATGACCACCTCGCGCATGCACACCTCTGCAAACCAGTTAGAGTTTACATCCATGTTTGTCCAGACTCATGTGCTGCAAAGAAGCTGCATACACTCACCCACCACTTTATTAGGTACACCTGTTCAACTGCTCATCAACGCAAATAGCTAATCAGCAGCTCAATGCGTTTAGTCATGTAGTCTCTGAGGAATGTTTCCAGCACCTTGTTGAATCTGTGACACCAAGAATTAAGAAGGGGGTCCAACCTGGTTCTAGCAAGGTGTACCTAATAAAGTGGCCAGTGAGTGTAACAGTAGTTTAACAGTGACCAGCATGCAGTGCGGTCAGCTCTGTTGTAAATACGTACCTTGGTTTTCTGTGTGGTCCTGTCAGGTGTCCATGTTACTGTCGGGTCCAACCAGGAGACGAGCAGAGTTTTTGGAGAAGCTGACAAGTTTGTACGACACAAACATTGTGAAGTCATCCAGGGGGAGAAATTATAATTTCAACATACAGCTCTTATTGTTGACCACACCAGGAGAAAAGGTTTTAGAATAATACTTACTGTTGTTTCGAAACGACGTCAGCATCTTCACAGACTGTCCCGAAGTCCCGTTAACGCGGAACCGACCCACCACACAGCCAGTCTCATCTGCCAGCTGTTTGTCCTCTGAACGCTGCCATGATGACAGAGCCGTGGACACACGATATTCAGTGTTTGTGTGTTTTATTCCAGTGGGAGTGGCACCTCTCTGCTGCCGCGCGCTGCTCGGCTCGAGAGTGAGACGTTCAGGGAACACTCACCTGTCCTGATAAAACAGGATTCACCTTTACTAACTTTAGTTTGTTTACTTGGAAACATATTTATCATTGTTTGGTTGAGTGATATTAATACCATGGAGTTTTAAGAGATAACTAAAATAAAATAAATACAATTGCAATTTTGTAAAGTTTTAAGTGACACTATGTGTCCATAAACAATCCTGCACCTGTTCTGGCAATGTCCCGACAACACCAACACATTTAGAAAAGATATATCCCGGTTTATTGCTGATGACACTGACTCTGAAGTTTCTCTTTACTGGGAAAATTCCTGTTTAGTATCTGCCCTAATAATAATAATAAAAATAAAATAATAATAATAAACAATTAGGCCTTTATGTAACCAATTTGATGATCTTTTCAGGAACATATTATATTCAGAAATCCAAATTTAGCAATTCCAAACCCTTATTTTTTTTTAGTACTTGAAAATGAAACTAAACAGTACACTGGGACCATTTTTAATTAAATTAAATTAAAATAATTAAATTAAATTAAATTAAATTAAAATAAAATAAAATAAAATAAAATAAAATAAAATAAAATAAAATAAAATAAAATTAAAAAAAAATAAAAATAAATTAAATTAAATTAAATTGAATTGAATTAAATAACAAACTTGCAAAAAACAGTAAATTAAATTAAATTGAATTGAATTAAATAACAAACTTGCAAAAAACAGTTCTTTGTGCTGTTTGTTTAATGTTTTAATCTAAAGATTTACTCTGGCTCTTATATTGTTTTGTCTGTCTCGATGACTTCTTTGTTTGTCGTTGTTTTTTTCTATCGTCAAAAAAATATTTGATGCTTTTAAAAAACATTACACTGCTTGACTTCTTCACAGGTTATCAGTGAAAGCTATGTTAATTTTTAAGCATCTTTCTAAATCATAAAAATCATAAATAGAAATGTAAAACAGACACAAAATATATAGTTTTTCTAAATAGGAGCCAGAAAGGTAGGTGGTCAGTAGAGAAACAAAGAGGTTAACTCAGTTAGCTCAATACAATTATAATGATGAAGCAATCCTAACATTTCAGTCCATTAAAATTATGTGCAATACAGTAGAATGACACAGGAAAAGTGTTGAACGCAGTAAAAGAAATCTATTCAGTACTTGGAGGAGCCTTTGTTTGCAATGCCAGCTTCAAGACTCTTCCTCTATGGAGAAATTCATGTGTCTTAGTGTTCAGATGGGGTTTTGGCCCATTCTTACACACACAGCCTTCAAATCTTGAAGATTTTGGGGGCCGCTTGTGAATTTTGAGAAAGAAATTTCACTCTCAAAACTTCAACAGTTAGTGTCCTCAGCTCCCAAACGTCAGTGTTGTTAAAAAGAAAAGCTGATGTAACACACTTGTAAACATGTCCCAGCTGTTTTGAAATGTGCTGCAGGCATCAGATTCAGAGTGAGTATACTGTCAAACAGCAAGTTTATCAGTTGGAACTTTGAATATCTTGTGTTTGTACTGTGTTTAATTAAATAGGGGTCAAAAGGGATTTGCAAATCATCGCATTCTACTTTGCAATCAGTGTTGTACATACTTTAGCAGTGGCATTGAAGTGTGGGGTTATACTACTTAGGCCAGTAGTAATAATAACAGGAAGAAATCATAAAATATAAAATCACCTTCCTCTAATAATCTGTCACCACTGCACTCTTCTGTTGTTTGTTGATCAGCACGATGTGTGGTTGCCAGTCAGTCTTCCATTGTGACCTCGGGACTTCCAGCCCACACTCAGTGCACATGTTCCTACACACTATGCCAGCCACTTGGTCATGGCGTGGCGTCCCATACCATGTACGTTGTCCCTGCCTGCATCTTACACCCTGCTATAGAGGGAATCGCCTTGTTTACAAATAGAAAACCAGCAGAGTTTATTTATATATATATATATATATATCACATTTTTCACGTCACTATATCACCATTTAGACTAATCTGCTGTTTGTAAAGTCTATAAACACAGTGATTGAACAAACATTACTATTTCTGTGTGCACGTTTTGTAATTAATAACATGGTTATCGTAGATTAGCTGGGCTAACCGTTAGCTGTTAGCCGTTAGCGGTGTCTGTAATAACTCAGTGACTCAATAAACGTCACGTGAAAAAAATATTTTTTCCAGCGGATGTCTTAGTTACAACATGATTGAGCAAACTGGAGTAGTTTCATATCGTATCCGACAACGGGAGGCTTTTAACAGATGAAGTCCTGATGTTAGCTTTGCTGCTGCTGTTAGCTGTCTCTGTCAGCTGCAGCCACTGATGCTTTCTAGACATCGTGATTTCCCAAAACTAAATAAATACCACACATAGCAACACAAAACTGCTTTGCTAGCTCAATCATGTTGTAACTACGATATCTGCTGGAAAATATATTTTTTTCACGGACCGTTTATTGAGTTACTGAGTTATTAGGTTATTAAAGACACCGCTAACGGCTAACAGCTAACAGTTAGCCCAGCTAATCTACGATAACCATGTTATTAATTACAAAACGTGCACACAGAAATAGTAATGTTTGTTCAATCATTGTGTTTATAGACTTTACAAACAGCAGATTAGTCTACACGGTGATATAGTGACGTGAAAAATGTGAGATACATATATATATACACATATATATATATATATATATATATATATATATATATATATAGCTAAACTCTGCTGGTTTTCTACCCGGAAGTATTTGTAAACAACAAGGCAATTCCCTCTATTATACGCTGTCTTTGGTGGACTTATATCATATTTGTGGACTTTGCTTTGTATACTTGCAGATCTGTTTTATGATTACACATTTACAATATATCTCCATGTTTTTCTTTTTTTATCTGTATAATACTCCACTTCTCTCTATGGTCACAAAGCTTCCACCAGAGGGCGACAAGATCAACAGCGGAACCATTCTTTCGGTCACAACAGAGGAGGGGCCAGTAATTGTGACGGACCAACATGGCGGCAAAACACAGCTAATGCTACACAAGTGAAACAAATATGTGTAATTAACCTCTTATTAATTACTTTTTCCACATGGGAATGTTGACACCAAATCGGGAAAACTTACCAGACATTTTCGGTATCCATGACAACATATTCAGTTCTCTAACGTCAAGTTAAATTTAATTTGACGACGTACATGAACGTTAGCTAGCTTGTGCTAGTTCACTGTAGATTCATAAAGAGAGCCACTGGAAACACGTTGCTAGTTATCAGTTAGTTATGTGGGGTGAAATCGACCCACCGGTTAAAACACAACCGTGTCTGAGTGAGACTAAACGCAAGGGTGAGTTACCGGAAGAAGACCCGGTGACACGGTCCGAGAGATGTGATTTAATCTACCCCACAGCCACCCAGCAGCCACGGGAGCACACCCAGGTGAGACTGACAGCATCAGCTCTGTTTCAATGCTTATAATGCACATATCTACACACAATATCATGACTGTGTTTATGCTTATCACACAGAACGCGAGCCACGCTGAGTCCACGTGTGTAAATGACATGATAGAGGCCGTAGCCAAGAGTGGGAGCCTGGTGAAGAGCCAGCAGCAAGGAGAGGCTGAGCTGAGCCTGAAGGAGCGCAGAGAGGAGCTGCTGCAGCAGTACAGGAGCAGACCCCTGGTGTTCCTGGAGAGGTACCATGTACGTGTGCACGGCTCAGCAAATGTATGTGTGTGTGTGTGTGTGTGTGTGTGTGTGTGTGTGTGTGTGTGTTTATTTGCCCGCATATACGTGTTTATATAATCAAGCAGCAGCTGAAAGGGGACTTTATATAGGCTGGTAGCACGATATTAGACTTTCTGCCGATATATGTTATGCCGATATGTAACAACTTATTTGACAAATAACCAACAGAGTTATCGATATATCTGCTTTTTCCCTACCTAATGTTAGTGATCATCTTCTGAGGATATGAATGTAATGATTAAATGATATATTTTGGTGGTTTGAGTTGAAGGTGTGAGAAAGAATAGTATCAGTAACATTGTTAACACTGTGCTACATTACAGAGAAATACAAAACCGTACTAATGAACCTTCATTAATATAGGCCTATATTTTATCTACAAGTGCACGTCACACACTGAGCGAGCCGCCTGTTAATGACGCTGTGGGCTAATGGGCATGTAGCTACTTCCATGTTTCAGATGATACGTCATGTTTGTAGTCGACCAATGAAGATGAGTTTACATATCACCTTGGGTTCGTCCTTCACCTTCTCAAAATGATCCCACACTTTGGATTTCCTGCCCGACATGTTATTAACTAGCCTGTGGAATAACCGCAGGTACCAGCCCTGGAAATTAACCTGACTCCTGTCTGACTGCTGAGCGTGGACACTTCCTGTGTCTGTCCTTTCAAATTAAAGTCACACATGGTCCAGTCATATCGGTTTATTTTGACAAGGCGCAGCTCCTAAAGTTGTTTGCTTATGAACATCCCAAACACAGCAAATAAGAGGAAAATACTGGTAAGAAAATACAAGCACAGGGCAGGATCTCTGCAGATGAATACACTGACACACACTTCTCGTGGGTGATGATTGACAGGGATTACTTTTACGAGATTATACAATGTTTTTTAAGAATATCCTGCATAGCATATCTTTAACGTGCAGGTGGAGAGAGCTGTAGTGACAGTTACTGGGTTTACTTTACCAGTTTTACAAGAGGATATTATCAGTCTCTCGGTGTTTCATGTCTTTTATTTGAAATTACTTGATATAAATGATTAAAAACTTAACATTATTTATATAGCCTGATATCACAAATTTAAAAAAAGCATCATGAGGCACAGCACAGTCATCATTTGGCAAAAGTATCTAGCAAACTGACAACATAGTTTTTGTGCTAACCTTTTCCTGTCGTTGTGTTATCTGCTCTCCCCCCATTTCTAGGCCTGCCTCAAGCCCCAGGACCTGCCAGCGTTTGCCCACGTCAGCTCAGATCCACGAGCTGCTCACTACAGCAAGGTGATACAGAGACGAGCAGCAGGATGCACCAACAGGACGAGGGTTCGAAACCACCGCTATGCTGCCCTCAGAGCCCTGCAGAGGGGTAGGGGATTTGTTTTGTCAGCTGAAACAAAAAAAATATTGATATTGATAAATTCATTTTACTGTAGCTGCGTTAGAATGGGCTAAAAGTGTCCGCTCTCTTTTTAAAAGGTCAGTTTACATAACATATTTTCCACTTGCCACTTGTGGTATTGTGCAGATAGTTTTGGTTTCTTTACTTCACTGCCGCCCCAGCAATCCCTACACTAATCACTGGCAGTGTTGTATTCTATGTACTGTACACCTGACGAAGTACTTCTTTCCCTCCCACTGTGTCATCCCTTTTGTCCCTCTGCCGTATCCCCTCCTCTAGAGGGTGAGTATTTCAGTGAGGAGCAGATGAGGATGAGGGAGCCACTGCTGTATGAACAATATATTGGCCAGTACCTGACTGATGAGGAGGTGAGAGCATGATGCAGAGATATTTCATCATTAACAGTTCAGTTGAGGCAGTATTGTAGTAAGTTCTGAATGACGAATGTTTCAGGTGTTTGAGCGCTCCCAGGAGGCCATGCTGGACAATGCACAGGGGGGACCAGGGGCACCGGCGGGAGGCACAGGAGGGCTCGCCCACCTCCTCCTCAACTCCTACCAGGAGCGTCTCATCCAGAACCGCCTGCAGGAGGAGCAGGAGAGAGAGGAGGGAGCACTGGAGGAGGAGGATGACGACGAAGGTGAGAGAGGCTGAAGTTATAAAATGTTGTTTCTCTGCCCTTGCAGCTTGAATTCTCCTTGGATTCTCAGTGGATTGCCCCCTCTAGGTTGGGTGAGAGTTACTGCCTCAAGCGAAGGAGTTCAAGTATCTCGGGGTCTTGTTCACGAGTGAGGGTAGAATGGAGCGTGAGATGGATCGGCGGTTTGGCGAGGCTTCTGCGGTGATGAGGGCACTGCGCCAAACTGTCGTGGTGAAGAGGAGCTGAGCCAGAAGGCAAAGCTTTCGATTTACTGGTCCATCTACGTCCCAACCCTCACCTATGCTCATGAGCTCCGGGTAGTGACCGAAAGAATGAGATCGCAGATACAAGCAGAAGAAATAAGTTTCTTCCATGGGGTGTCTGGGCTCAGCCTTAGAGAGGAGCTCGGACATCTGGAGGGAGCTCGGAGTAGTTCAAAAGGGGTCAGTTGAGGTGGTTCGGGCATCTGATCAGGTTCCCACTGGTAGGAGGCCCCGGGGCAGACCCAGAACACCCTGGAGGGATTACATATCTCATCTGGCCTGGGAACGCCTTGGGGTCCTCCAGGAAAAGCTGGGAAGCATTGCTGGGGAGAGGGACGTCTGGGGTGCTTTGCTTGGCCTGCTGCCCCCCCGACCCGGCCCCGGATAAGTGGATGAAAATGGATGGATGTATTCTCCTTTTTTCTCTGTCTCCATTAGTCATTTTGTGTCTCTCTGAAGCAGCAACCTCTGGGGCTGATATTAATCCAATGTGGGAGTGTCAAAAACTGCAGTTCCTCAAATGGCCACCTGAGCCTGGCTCCAAAAGGGAGTCAAACCACACAGACCCCCATTTCCCCCACAACTCCACTTTGTCGGCCAAAAAATTACTTCTGGCTCCAGAGATCCAAGATGGTGACGATCAAAAGGTCAAACTCAAGGCTTAAAAACCTGAGTCCTCAAACTAACGGGTGACGTCATGGAGTAAATGTCCATTACTTTATGATCTGTCTCCTTGTTCCTGCTGTAGATAACACTGTCCAGCAGAAAGAATGGGAGCCCACCGCAGAGGAGAAGGCTTTGCTCAAGGAGGAGTTCATCAGTCAGATGCATCAGCGCTTCCTAGATGGCAAAGACAAGGATTTCAACTACAGGTCAGTCACACCGCCACTCAGCTGGCATTCATACAATATAAAGGCTGCATTTTTGTTACACAGACATTAAACAGTGTGTGGTGTAACAGTGTATCCAGAATTTTCAGAGCTCTTATCTATTGTTTATCTAAGTTTGACTGAGTGTTTATGATTGTAATATTCATGTATGTTGTCCTCCGTACCCCATGTCTGGTGGGTTCCTTGATCGAGTGGATTCCCAAAGCCGCCTGAAAAACAACTCTAAAACCTAAGCATTGTTTGAAAACATCCTCCTAAAACCTGGCTCTTTCGGAGTGGATGATAATTGCCCATTTTCCAGTCATCTTGGAAACCGGCAGACACGCTGAAATCCTCCTCCTCTTCGTCAAACATTTCTCTCACTCACTGAGCCTTGGCTAGCAGGTCAGCAGGCAGTTCATAGTCTGGGTCTAAATCTTCGTCATTACCTTGTGTTTGTTTGTGTGTCTATTACAGTGAGGTGGACGAGAATCCAGACTACGACAACTTGGACATAGTCAGCAGAGATGCAGAGGATAAATACTTTGATGAAGATGATGATGAAGAGGAGGAAGACATGACAGAATAGTGGCTGTGGTCGTAACAAATGTTTCACACTCACTGCTGTGGCTGAACTGTAAATACAAATGTACAAAATAAGGATGTGTTCTATTTTTGACTTGTGAATGCAAACGTGGCTGATTACAAATACTGTTGGAGTCTTTTTGCAAATATAAATATGGTGTCCTTCTAACTAAAAGGCTAAATGTCAGAGTGATGACTTTCTGTTCACGTGCACAAATAAAACTTCTGTTTTCATCTGCACATATCAGCAGAAGCCTAACAAAGAACACAGATTTCATTACAAGAGGAAATTCATTTTATCATGAAAAAATTTACATTGTAAAGATTCACATTTAAGTTTAGTTTTTGGGTTAATGCATGAGAGCTGAGAACATTGTTACCAAGATATCTATACTAATAAATGTAAATCAGCCGTCAGCCAGTTAAATACAAAATCATCCCAGAGGACGTCAATATAACTACATTTTCAGGATGTTTCTTTACATCAATGCATGCAGTAGAGTGGACAAATGAGAACTCAAAATGACCACAAAGAGACTTAATCAGCTATGAAGGGACACAAAATGACCTCAAAGACAAACAAAGCATCTATAAGAGACTCGAAATGACTACAAAGAGATGCAAAGCAACTACAGGGAGATTCAAAATAAGTACAAAGAACAAAAACATCTCCAAAGACACTCAAAATGACTAAAAGGAGACTCAGTGACTACAAAGAGACTCAAAATGACTACAAAGAGACCCAGTGACTACAAAGAGACTCAAAATGACTACAAAGAGACCCAGTGACTACAAAGAGACTCAGAATGACTACAAGGAGACTCCAAATGACTACAGAGGAATGCAAAGCAACTACAAGGAGACTCAAAATGACTACAAAGAGACTCAGTGACAACAAGGAGACTCAAAAAGACTACAAAGAGACTCAAAATGACTACAAAGAGACTCAGTGACTACAAGGAGACTCAAAATGACTACAAAGAGACTCAAAATGACTACAAAGAGACTCAGTGACTACAAGGAGACTCAATGACTACAATGAGACTCAAAAAGACTACAAAGAGACTCAGTGACAACAAGGAGACTCAAAATGACTACAAAGAGACTCAGTGACTACAAGGAGACTCAAAAAGACTACAATGAGACTCAAAAAGACTACAAAGAGACTCAAAATGACTACAAAGAGACTCAGTGACTACAAGGAGACTCAAAGACTACAATGAGACTCAAAAAGACTACAAAGAGACTCAGTGACAACAAGGAGACTCAAAATGACTACAAAGAGACTCAGTGACTACAAGGAGACTCAAAAAGACTACAATGAGACTCAAAAAGACTACAAAGAGACTCAAAATGACTACAAAGAGACTCAGTGACTACAAGGAGACTCAAAAAGACTACAAAGAGACTCAAAAAGACTACAAGGAGACTCAGTGACTACAAGGAGACTCAAAATGACTACAAGGAGACTCAGTGACTACAAGGAGACTCAAAATGACTACAAGGAGACTCAAAAAGACTACAAAGAAATGCAAAGCAACTACAAAGAGACTCAGAATGACTACAAGGAGACTGAAAATGACTACAAAGAGACCCAGTGACTACAAGGAGACTCAAAATGACTACAAAGAAATGCAAAGCAACTACAAAGAGACTCAAAATGACTACAAAGAGACCCAGTGACTACAAAGAGACTCAGAATGACTACAAGGAGACTGAAAATGAGAACAAAGAACCAAAGCATCTACAAGGAGAGTCAAATGACCAATAGGATACAAAACAACCACAAAGAGACACTAAACAACTACAACATCTATATGTCTTGCGACTATGTAGGACAGGTGGTGCAGCCCTCTGCATGTCTGTGGTAAGTTAGTCTCAAACTTGTGATGTCATAGGGTATAAAGTCCGGAGCTGCGCCCTGGACAATGAATAGAACACTGATTTTTATTGACCCACAGTATGTTTGTTTTCTTTTTCTACTCAAGTGAGCTCTAATTCTGTTGTAGGGTTCTCAGGTCTGAAACTGAAAATGTCCCCATAAACTAAGGTGTATCCCGTGGCTGCTCTCTGTGTCATCTAGAACACCTCTCACCATTCACTGTATGTGGATCAGCTCCAGACTCCATACCCTGTGACATCACAAATTTGAGTTTTAGCACTGTAGTTTTTGAATTTGGGAAAGAGTTGTTTATGTTTACTAAAATCTTTTTGAACTGTCTGACACCACTGGGATAAAATGGGTTTAAAATGGCGTAGTTCCCCTTTAAGTGTCCCAGTCAGAAACAAAGCAGAAGTTCACTCATCTTTTAACTGACCCATAAATGTGTGTGACTAATTCATGCCAAGCTGTACATGACTCATTTGTTTTTGAAGAAGCAGATGCTCTAGGCCTACTATCTGCTACTACATGCTCTATACCAAGGCATAAGATTATCATCAGTATGTTGTATGTACTGTGCACTCATCAGGAATTTCTGCCTGCTATGACTGGTGCACAGCAAACAGGTGAGCAAACACACTGTGCATCATGTCATAACGTCTGTTTGTTCTGGCCATGCATACTCGTTTCATAAAACTGCAGCAGGCTACATCAAACTATAAAAACAACTTCACCTTTGTTCAGAATCACTGGACTAACTGCTGAAAAAATTAAAATAGCAGTGTCTTACCTCATCTGCCCCTCAACAGAGGAAACAAACTGAAACACTGAGCAGCACACACTCATGACCACAATGACGTTCAGCTGATGGTGAAGGCCCGACCAGCAGTGACACACACTTACAGGCACATGCACACGACAAAATAATAATAACATACACAGATTAACTGCTTGAGAAATTCATTTATTTTATTAATGACACTTATTGATGATAAAACACTGAATCACTTGAAACACAATATATTTTTCTTGCTATTTTCACAGTTGCGTCATGTGCGAGTGGATTAAAGCGAGTAAGAAAGCTATAAAAACAAACACTCTTTTCTGTTTTTGAATTATAAACTGTTACATTTACAAAAACATTTTTATCAAACGGATTGTTTGGAATAAAATCCATTACACCAATTGAACATCCATTATAGACTTGAGCAATATGGATGTAGATGAGTCATTCTTAAAACTCACTTCAGACCAAAGATTCACCCCAAGACAAGTTGGAACTCGTCTGCAACGAGGCAACAATGGAGGAGGTCATACTAATGTACCTTTTAAATGGAGGCAGCGTTTTCTATGATGGTGGACTGCAAGGCCCTTAAATATTTTGTTCCGCCATTTTTTTAATGCCTTCACCGTCTCCTGCCGTCATACCTTGCTTGAACTATGCTACACGGCCTCCACTATCTCCAGTGGCACTGCTTCGTTTCATCCGTATCCGAAAGCTTTTCAAAAACAGCATGAGCCCGTACGTGCCAACAGCTGCAGGGATGTAAATGAGATGGACTTGGGCTCAGCGGGGACAGAAGGCTGGTGTCAGAAAATGCCCCAAGAAGTGAACGTCTGCTTTCAAGTTGACTTGACCAGCTGACTTCACTACAAGCCGACTGGTGACTCAACAAGCTGAGTCACAGGTGACACCATCAGCCGGCTTGAGCTGAGCTGAGACCGGTCAGTTCACCCCGCTGCAACTTCTCTCTGCAATGTAAAACGGTTTTGTCTCATTGCAAATCTTTGGTCTGACCCGGGCTTAACAATGCGTCAATATCTCAGACTACACCTATTGATTTTTCTTACGAGGCCATGTGTTTTTCCCTGAAATAGCCAGATTAAGAATAGACTCCCTGAAGGAAATCAAAATGACAACTGCAACTCCTATCAGAAAACATACAGTCGGTGTGTTACAAATAAAACCGAACACTGCTATTCCTCCCAGTATGGTGATGCTCTTCCGAATTAAGAATCTGTTGGAGATGTAATTCTCTGCGGCCTCTCTTGCTTTGTCCTCCTCTCTCCTCCACAGCTTCTTCTTCTCCATCTTCAGCTCTTCATCCTTGAAACGATTTGGCAGCTTTTCCTCCCTGTCGGTGATTTCTTTATTTCTCTCCGCCAGGATGCTCAACTGTTTCTCCCTAATCATCCTCTCCGATTTGGGATACAGGGCCGTTCTGTAATGACCCCCTCCATTCAGGGCCATCAGGGTCTGGATCTTTGCCACGAAGCTCGTCACCTGTGCTTGGTCCTGCAGGTCCTTGTTGTTGAAGACATGGAAGCCACCGGTGCATTTGCGTATGAAGTTGCGGAGGTTGACTTCACTCTTTGTGATCACATCGTTTATGGTTTTTCCCTCCAAACGATCGCCATGGCTGAACAGCACGATGGTGTAGTCCCACACTCTTGGGCCAAATATTGCTTCGATCAGCTTGTTGGTATCTTGGTCTTCCTTAGTCATCCTTCCAATGGGGTACACTAACACAAAGACGTGAGGTCCTTGTTCCAGGAGTTTGACACACTTGAGAATATCTCGCACAATCACCTCCTTGTTGCGGTCTGTCTCAAAAAAGCCGGGTGTGTCGATCACAGCAACGGGCACATTGCTCACTGTCCCAGTGATAGAGACGGGCACATCCTTAACGGTCCCGCATTCCCTTTCACAGTATTTAGTGACTCTCTCCAGCCTCATGTCTGAGACGAACGCCTGTCGCCCGAGGATGGTGTTCCCACTTGAGCTCTTGCCTACCCCGCTCTTCCCTAGAAGCATGATCCTCAAGGGCTCTGTGAATTCAACAAATAGGAAACATCTTACTAAACAATTAAACACAAGTAAATGCTGATCTTGCCTTGATCACTATTGCTCTCATTTCTGAGTTTGTATGCTTGATGGTGAACACTTTAGTTTAACGCATACTCGATTTTAGAGGCAAATACCAGAGGTGTGGACATGAGTTAATGAACTGGACTTAATTCAGACTCAAGTCACAAATTTGATGACTATAGACTCGACAAACTCAAAAAAGACACCAATGACTACCCTTGGACTTGGACTTGAAAATACTTGATACCTACCCCAAAGCAAAAGGACTGGAAAGTATGATATTTAAAAACTGTGCCACAAGGCAATTATTTTCCCTTCCTTCCCTCAATCAACTCGCATTAAAATGGAAGTCGACACCTAATTCCGGAAATGATGATCAACTTTGTTTGAACCAATCCAACAGCAACAAAGTGAGGTGCAACAGAGAACCATAAAGAAGTTAAGTTACTGAGGGCTGGCTGGATAAAATGATACCAAAGATAATTTGGTTTGTGTACAAAACAATGCGGTGGTCAACAAAAAATGAACTTTAGTATCCAAAATGTGTGGGTCAAAAATTACAGAGAGAGGTGCAACAACTTCCAGCTTTGGAGCTGCACAAAGAATGAGGCTCATGATAACATATTTAGCAAGCTAATACTTAGCTAACATTAGCTTAACAGCTAAGTAACTTTTTAACTAGTCTCGCTCACCAGACCTTTCTCAAAAAAAGAAAGGTCTGGCTGCGCCGACTCTCACTTTAAGATTGGAGAAAAAAACGCCCCGGCTGCNAATGAGAGGCTGATCTATGCAGCGAACTTCCGCCCACTCAGACTATTTTTTAACAAACTTGCTTTAACAAAAATGTGTTTACATATATATTTTAAAAATCATTCATGATTTCTGTGAAATTAATATATTATAACTCTGATGTTAAAATGGCATTATATTTGGTCAAGAACGTGTTATGACTTAATTAGGACTTGAGACCCAAAATTTAGGACTTTGGACTTGAGATGGGACTGGTGAGTCTTGACTTGGGCCTTGACTTGGGACCTGAGTGCAAAGACTGTCATCATTTTGCTAGTCTCTATATACAGACTCTACATTCAGTGAATGTAGAGTCTGTAGGCAAACCCCGGAGATCTTGCTTCCGGAAGAAGAGTGGAAGAGCCCTGGTTTCCGGTTGTAGGCTGTTTGTAGTCCGTGTGATATTGACCAATCACGCTTGAGCCGGCTGCAGTTGTTGCCAGGTTAAACGGTCCGTGCGGTGAACTAACGAGGCGGAACATAATTGGCGTCACTGCAAACTCTGAATCCATCGCAATGGTTCAGCATATTTACTTATATGTCGGAAACTGAAATTCGCCTCCTCCGCCCAAATCAAACCGGAATGCCAAAAAATCAGGGGTCTGCCCCCAGAGGCTGTATCGCCGTCTGCTGGAAGTCAGACGCCGAATACAGCCGATGGGTTCCGAGAATGTCATTTTGCAAGTCCAAAGTAAAGTCCCAAGCCAACTGACAAGTCCCAAGTCAAGTCCAAAGTCCTAAACTCTGACTTTTGCGTCTTAAACAAACATGCCCTTCAACAAATGTCATGACAGTATTAAATTAAAACTCCTGAATGCTTTTTAGATTTTGCATTTATGTGTTAACACAAGTTTAATTATTTTCTCAGCTAAGTTAAGCTAATGTTAGCTAAACATTAGCTTGCTAACTGTGTAATATTAGCCTCAGCTTACCAATCTTTGTGCAACTTAAAATGTCAAAGTTAATTGGCAATTGTAATGATAATTTTAAACTCCCACGTTTTGTGTACTGCAACTCTTTGTTGACCACTGCATTTTTTGTAGGAGTACACAGTTTTTGTATAAGCAAAATTATCTGTGATATAATTTTTTCCAACTAGCACTGCGTAACATAATCTTAGTTCTTCATTGTTCTCTGCAACTTAAGTGGATGCCGTTGGATTGGTTCAAACTCAGAGGACAAACTAAACATTTGTAATTTCTGTTAATTTAATATATTATTACTCTGATGTTAAAATGGCATTATGTTTGGTGAGGAGCTTGTTATGACTTGACTAGGACTCGAAACTCCAAGTTTAGGACTTAAGACTTGAGTTGTGACTTGTCAGTCTTGACTTGGGGCCTGAGTGCAAAGACTGTCATCATTTTGCAAGTCCAAAGTAAAGTCCCAAGTCGACTGAAGTCAAGTTTCAAGTCCTAAACAAACACGCCCTTCGACAAATGTCATGACAGTATTAAATTAAAAAATCCTGAATGCTTTTTGAAATTTGCTCAGTAACATAGTGTTTGTTCTTCATTGTTCTCTGCAACTTGAGTGGATGCTGTCGGATTAGTTTGAAATAAGTGGGTCTAGGGAAATAAGTGTTGACTTGCTGGGGTTGATAAGTCTTTATGTGAGTTGATTCAGGAAATGAAGGGAAACTAATTGATTCCTGGCACATACTTTTAAATCTTTGGGCTTGTGGGAAGGTAACAAGTATTTTCAAGTCAAAAGGTTCAAGTTCAGTAATGAGTCACTGATGTTTAGCTCAATCGAGTTGCAGGTCTTTTTGGATTTGAGTCATCAAGTTTGTGACTCAAGTCCACAAATATAGAAATAAGTAGTTTGTTTATTGCTCATTTCCTTTAAAAACGTATTAAAAATTATGCATACACATTGCAAACTTTCAAAAAACTCTATGTGAAACTTAAATACAAGGATTCTAAAAAGGGTCAGTGTTAACCCACTTACAGAGGAGCGTCCCACGTGTATATCAAAGGGTTATAATGCAATAAATGCACACTCACTGTGATCATACAGAAGTGACGTTATTTTCTTAGCCATTTTTAGACACAAAGAAAAGCAGAAGAACAAGAGCAAATAAAGTGCTAGAACTTTTTTTTGCTGCAAAGTGAAACTAATCTAAACTAGCCCCCCACGTTGTCACCTACTCCCTTTTTAGACATGCCTGCGCCTGCTCAACTTACA
Organism: Epinephelus moara; assembly: GCF_006386435.1. NCBI lineage: Eukaryota > Metazoa > Chordata > Actinopteri > Perciformes > Serranidae > Epinephelus > Epinephelus moara. The sequence continues at coordinate 34,592,326 of NC_065523.1, read as the reverse complement.
GGAAACAGTATGCTGAAGCGTTACACATGTGACTATAAAGTCCTGTGATGGGTTTTCCCCATAAAATGTTAATAAATGCAAATAAAGTTCATTTCAAAGCATTTGTCTTTATGAGCAGCTGAAAACAGAGAGAGACAGAGAGAACAGAGAATTCAGAGTTCATTTTCATAATCACCTTCCCCTTGATCTTCCTTCTCACCAGGCATGTTGTTAGGGTTGTTTTCACCCGCGCTGCCAACTTTCATGTCTGTATAATGTCAGTGTTTGCAGCAGCCTCTGGGCAACGGAGCTGTTTCTAAGAAGTCTCAGAGTTCTTACAAAGTTTCTCTGTGTGGATCAGTCCACTCTTCAGCTTTCTCTCTGCTGCTGCCGAGTGAAATGGAAAGTGAAAGAATGCAGTAACAAAGGCGGGATACTGGCCCGGCAGTTTACACGTTCAAGGCTCTGAGAAATGTTTCCTGGAAAAAGACTGTCAGCATGAAGGTCTGGCATAATGTGCAGTAAAACTTCTAAGCAGAAATACAGAGCATTCATAGTGAAAATGTATTAGTTAGCTTATGGAAACCAATGAAAGTCACATCCTGTATTCTCCATGCATGTGTGACCATGAAACAACCTTTGATTATTTGTGAAGGGTCAGACAGCCAAAGAAAACAGGAAATATTTAAATCCAATGTGTCTGCACTAGTTTGTAAATGTCAGCTGACCAAAAAGAACTAGGCAAATGGCGCCATCTAGTGGGCAACATATTGTACTTACCGGTATTTCAAAGATGTCCTGATTGAGTTATGTGAGGAAATCCTTTGGGAGATCCACAGTCAGTGGGTTCGGTTTCTAAGAGCAGGCAGGACCACAGCTTTCACCTTGAAGGACATCCCTTCACATCTGTCTTAAAACAATACTCACATGGGGATACATTTATTGTTTTAATAGAGTTCTACTGAAGCTAATATGAGGCTTTGCAAGTTGGTGTTACACAAATCAAGTGGGTATCTTTAATGTTTTTAACTTTTAAGTACAAAATTCCCTTTTTGTATTAAAATGTAATTTAGGATGATACTCCAGGGTTCCCATGGGTTTTCATGGACAGAAAGTCAAAACTTCTCCTTAGCTTTTCAAGGACCCATAATAAAAGTCCTGTGACCATTCATGACATATGACACCAACCACACAACAAAGTATAACTCGAGATGTTTATGATATTATTATAGGTGGGCCGCTGTCTGGGAGCTTTGGGGGAGTGACTGTACTCTCAAACTACCATGCCCTCCTTTCATAGCAGTTATTATAAAACCAAAGTTTGCACTGGCACTTTGGCTTCACCCCAGCACCCGGACCTCTGCTGCCGGCCAGACAGAGATCTCCAGGGGAAGTCAAACAACGTTCATCTGTGCACACTATGACACACAGCAGGTTGAATATGAGCAAAGTTTCCCAGCTTCCCTTCACTGGTTCCTGTACAGCAGGGTCGGTCTTTGTTTCACTGTTATAATCATTAAAAAGCAAAAGCAGCATGTGTATACATTCAGTAGGCTATATCTTCAGTAGCTAGCTAGCTAACCCTACACTTTTCAGGGTTTGATTTTGGTTTTGGAACAGGGAAGAAACGTATATCTTCTTCCAACCTCTCCAGGTAACGAGTATCATTAATATACGACGTGCCCCAGGCACAACATTTAGCTCCAAATCCAAATCTGAAACGACTGCATTAGAGTGAATGGAGCACAGCTGTGTTGTTGCCGGACCCTGGTCTGAGCCGCACACTGTCAATTTATGTCCACTACAAGTGCTTGTTTTTGCCACTGACAGGCTCAGATTATAATAATAGGTGTCTGACAACTTATGAAAAGGATCCCTACAGAGACAGACCTTTTTGTTAAAGAGTAAGATCCTTTTTGTTTAACCAGAAACAGCCCCAAAATAGCAACTGCCAAAGTCACCAGACTCCATGTAAAAATGCTATAATTCTATCATCGTAAAACATACACTTTATTCAAAGTCAACAGAAACAAAATAAAACTCACAAAAACATTTTGGTTTGTCTTTCCACAGTTCCAACAATCATTAACTCTGGTTTGGTTGAAATAAGCCCTTAATTCACCCAGTTAGAAATGAAAATATACTGCCTCTGTACATGCTAAAATTACTGTTTTTTTAAATGGAGTCTGGTTGAACTGGTGCTGGCCGTTTTGGGGCTGTTTCTGATTAATTAAAAATGATCTTACTCTTTAACAAAAAGGTCTATCTCTGTCGGGATCCTTTCCATAAGTTGTTAGACACCTGGAGTAACAATCCGAGCCTGTAATAGGCAAAAACAAGCACTTTTAGTGTAAGTAAATTGATGGTGCAAATATGCCCAGAGTGGTTACATTGCAGCCTGTTTTGCGGCTGCCAGCTGAAGCACTCTCGCCCAGACCTGGACCAGTTTAATAAATGATTGTTCCAGGTTTAAAAATACCAAACTTACCTTTAGAAAAGTGAGCAGCTTACATGATTTTCTAGAATTTTATTTACATCAAAATCAGGAGAGTAAAACCCTTTTCAGTAGCATTATGGAACTCTGGGTAATTGCATGGTAGGAGTGTTAAGAAGTTTTCATATGTGTGGTCTCAGAATTACAGAGTCCCCGCTTTCACCCTCCATCACTTCCGATCAGCCAGTCTCTGCAGGAGGGCAATGACTGTGTCCTGTTTGGAGGAGAGCAGCTCCAGTGCTGTGGCTATCCTGCCGAGGGACTCTGCCATCCGCACCTCCCTCCTCTCGCGCCTCTTCTCTCTGGCTTCCACCCTGCGGCGAGCCACTCGGTCCAGGTAGGCCTGCTCCTCCTGTCGCTTCAGAATCTCCTGGAACAAAGTTGTGCTTGTTTGCTCCTCATTTCCTTTCTGGTTCTGGCCCTCGGTTCCCGACATGGTTGCTGCAGGTAAGGAGGTGGTGATAGAAGAAGTGAGACAGGAGGAAGTATGGGGGAAAGAGGAGGAGAGGCCGAGGAGATTCTGATTGTTGCTAAGTGGCGCACTGCTGAGCCGGAAGGGTATGACGCCTGATGGGAATGATTGAGCTTTACGGCCTACGTAGCGTGACGCGTTGAGATCTGCGTTGCTAATGGAGCCAAGGGAAGGGGAAGTAGAGGCTGTCTCTGTAAAACAAGGCGAGGAGATAAAAGATGGAGATGGCACAATGGTAGCTGGATGAATGCTGGTTGTAACAATGTCACTGTTGAGGACGATCAGGGGCTTGAGCTCTGGAGCATTTGTTGGGCTAATGGTGGCTGTAGTCACTGAGGTAATGGCAGCAGCGCTACTGATGATTTGACTGCTGATGGCTCCCTGACCCACTGAGTCCACACCACCAGTCGAAGTAAAGTCCCCATTCGGGCGGATGATGGTGGTGGGCTGTGGAACCTGTGGTTTTGCAGCGATCTTTGCCAAAGGACCGGGCAGCGTGGAAACAGTGTTGCCACCTTTGTTTCTTTTGTTGCTGACGATCTGAGTGCCAACAGTGTCACAGAGTGTGGCGTCCATCAACTATAGAGACATAAAGAGATGGAGAGAGGAAATAAACAACTCAAGTTATTTGTGATCAGATCAGGAGATCAGGTTTTGATTTTGTAAGAGTATACTCTGCCCTGCGAGCTTGTTAGACGCAGAGACTATCGTTCTTACCACAGCACTATGAGCCTTGTATCCACCAGGCAGTCCGGTTCAGTTCAGGACACATTTATTTTTCAGTTTCCATTGTGAAAAGTTGTGGATGGTACCAATGAACCGTTCTGTAGCGTCCCCATGTTTGGTCCCCCCTCTGTTGGGGTACCTAGCACACAGATCTGGTACTAAAAGGTGGAGCTGTGGACACTGTTTAATTCACTGGGACGACAGCTAGCTAGCCAGTTATCTACCAAGACATCGGCATACTAGCTATTTTTTTTGGTAATGTTTGTTACGAAGAAAAGGACCGCAATACATTGAAACAACTTCACACTAAGACAATACGCAGGTCGTCAGAATTTTTAAATCTGTACTAACAAAAAAATTAACATTTATGGATTTTTTTGTTGCTTGTGACGCCATTTTGCCAATGAATTCTTATAACCCTCAGTTTAAAGTGTGCCTCTGAAACACCTCTGCTTGGAGGGCCATGTAGCCCCAACACTTTGCCCTACTTCTCTATTCCAACAGGACTCTGAACACTCTACCCCTAGACATGAACACACAAAATGAAGGGGTATGTTTGGGTAGAACAAAGGGGTAGGGCTAAGTGGAAGGGGTGTATACAATTGATCCTTGGTTATGGGTAGATAAGGCTCATGTTTTGGTTTAAAATGTCCATATTTGATGGCACAATCGCCTCTAGAAATGCTGCAATGGGTTGCTAAAACACAACCGTTTTGTTGTTTGTTGGTCTTGAACATTGGTCTGCAGCTGGGCAGCCGTCTCGCCTAGGTCTCAAACCATCCATTATTCCCTCCACCTCCTGATGACAATGCAATCAGAACTACGTCACTTTGGAAACATTGCTAAGATGTACAAATGTAAAATGAAAAATACAATGTCAACGTTTTCTTCTGGTGGCCAGGTTGTTGAGGTGGAATGTGCCTGGCAAAGCTGAGAGACATATTCACGTTTCTAGAACTGTAAAGACTCTGTATACTGTATACGGCGTATAGACGGGCAGACCATGCGAGAACATTCAAGGGACTTTGCCAAATGGGATGGAGACCCTGAAGTAGAAAGTAATTGTCAGCCAGTGGGATGTGTCTTCTGATTAATATTAACCTTCAGTATGAAACTCATGGAAGAAACTTTAGCTTGCGCAGCAATGAAACATGGTTTGGTGTTGGTACCTTGTTTCTAGGTCAGAACTCAGACCTGATCCAGTTCCATTTCCTGAGCCAGCTGCAAGTCCAAATTAACCCCAAAATTATTTATAAACTATAAGAAGTGTCTGATGATTTTTTAAAGACATTTTAATATTTGATCCAACCTTGGGGGAAATTTTCCCTGTGAGGAAATAGAGTGCTGAAAGGAAACACTTACATCGAAGAACTCCCAGGATGTTTTGGCGTGCCCCGTCTCCCGGCTGCGGTCTTTAACCCTCTTGTATGTGACAATGAGGTTGTTCCACTTGCGGCGTATCTTTTCGACAGGAAGCACGTGCCCCTTGGAGGCCATCTCCTCCTGGACGCTCTGAAAGAGCTGTGAGCGTTCTCGAGTCTCATAGAGGCCCCAGCGGCGCCCGACCGCCTCTATCAGACACAAAACGGCTTTGGAGGAGAAATCAGAGCCGGAGGGAAGCGTCTTCTCTGAAGGAGCAGGTGGCATCGCTGAAGCTGAGAGAGGACACAGGTGATTTAGATTTCCTTTTCAAACTGTGGGGTTGCTTCATATGTAAATGTGTGTGGGAGGCCCTGAAAATGTGTTTACTCGACCAGCTTTTCATTATGAGCTAAAGGGTAAGTTCAGCATTTTCCAACCTGGACTCTATTTTCCCATGTTCTTTTGTCTTAGTGAGTAATGGGAACAACAGCTTTTTAAACTGGTCCAGTATTGAATGAGAGGGCTTCAGCCAGCAGCGGTGAAACAGGCTGCAATGTAACCACTTGGGGCATGTTTCATTTACGTCCAATCAAAGTGCTTATTTTTGTCACTGACAGGCTCAGATTGTTACTCCAAGTGTCTAACATTATGGAAAGGATCCCGACAGAGATAGACCTTTTTGTTAAAGAGTAAGATCCTTTTTGTTGAACCAGGAACAGCCCCCAAATTTCTATCACCAGACCCACCAGACTCCATTTAAATAAACAGTAATTTTAGTGTGTATAGAGGCAGCATGTTTTCCGTATCTAACTGGGTGAATTAAGAGTTTCAACCAAACCAGAGTTGGTGATTGTTGGAACAGTGGAAAGATGAACCAAGATGGCTTTTGTGAGTTTTATTTTTTGTTTCTGTTGACTTAAAAGAAAGTATTTAAATGGAGTCTGGTGGGTTTGATGATGATTTCGGGGTGTTTCTGCTTAAACAAAAAGGATCTTACTCTTCAATGAAAAGCTCTATCTCTGTGGGGATCCTTTCCATCATGTTGCCAAACACTAAAAATAACAATCTGAGCCTGTCAGTGTCAAAAAGATGAAATCCTGGAGTTGAAAAAACACTCTGGTGGTTAGTTGGTGCACCAAATTTTAAATGTGTCATAGAAGTTATTTCGACGAAATATAATTTGATATTTGTCGCACGTGATGTGTTCAAGGACGGTTGCAAATTTGAAAATCCAAAGTTTCTGATGATAAATGGTGTAATTTCAGGAATTTTTGTAGAAAGCATGCCTCCCAAATCCACGTCGTTTCTCCCGGCCTGAGGACTACATGCACAAATCCGCTCTTTGTAAATATTCAATGGAGAGAGACTCACGGCAACACAATCTCTTTGTTAAGAAAATGTTGTTTGTTTGGTGGAAACGGGGCTTAAGAGTCCCAAAAAGTACCTTAAATGATTTTGGATATTTAATGCTATGGAGATATGGAGTGCTTTAACATGACATACGATGGAAATGCGTCATTTTTATTATCAACATTATATTTGGAACTCCGATACAGAACATTTTGGGTTCTGAAAACAGCCATAAACCAGGAGAGGGTGAGATTAATTAAGAAAAAATCTCTTTATATATATATTTGTATAAATTTTAGCCAGGTGTGGTATTTTTGTTTTTTTGAAAAGTCTGTCAGCACTAACAGGCATGTTAACACATCAAAGGTCATGTGTGTGACTTTTCCTCTCCTGTAGTGTGTGCATGCTCTAGAGTGTGTGTTTTAAATCACTGTGATGACAGAAGTCACACTGACAACAATCACAGCAGTAAAAGTATGACCCCCTCACACACACTGATGCACTCACCTGGAGCTATCTTCAGGTAAGTCTTTCCATCCCCTGCTGTGGTGAAGAAGCGGTCTGTGCTCACTGGATCTGATGGTGACACACATAATAGACACATTCATGTCAACATGATGAAGAATTTTAAAAAGATGTTAAAAGATTATTTGAATTTTTAATCTTAATTTATTTTGCACAATAAAGAAAAAGGTGATTGAGAGATAAACGAGCTGATGTCTGCACTCACACAGCAGCACAGGAGTAGTTGTCGTGTCAGCCAGCTCCTCTGCAGTCTGATCCCCTCCTCCTCCTCCTCCTCCTCCTCTTCCTCTGCATGCGGTATCTCCGCAGGGCGCAGGCGACTCCTGACTGCCCAAAACCAGCGCAGATGGATTCTCATCGACCGCCTCAGTTTTCACGTGCATCACCGCCACGTCGCTGCAGCCTCCGTGCACATTTCCCTCCATGGCTGACGCAGAGGCACAGCATGAGCCTAATGGAGGAGACAGAGCCCGGTTTGTCTGCGCAGGCGTTGGATTGGGAGAAAGTTTGGAGCGCGCGGATCTCAGTCGGTGATGAGTTCAGCCTCGGTATGTGCTGCTCACGTCATGACTCCCGCACGTCGGGGTAGTTATGTGCGTGATGGACAAACGTCACTCCCCCCCTGGATGTTTTTCATGAGGGGCAGAGAAATGGCTGCGCTCGCTGTCCACCTCAGCCGACGGATGCGCAGCGCGGCTGCGCAGCTCTCAGCACAGATTTGCTGCTGGCAACTGTGTCAGTGACGTCACCTGACCGCACATACAGTACATGGTAACAATGAGGCTTCAATATGGGATTAACAGGGTTTAATATCCATCATGTAATTATTCTTTTAAAGGAGGACCCAGTCTGTGTTTTTAACAGGAAGTATTATTATTTTGTGTCTGTCTCAGCAGCAGGGGCGGATTATGAGACACTGGGCACCTGGGCACAGATGTGCAAAAGGCCCCCCCACCCCACCACACAGGAGACACACAAACTTTGTAGTTTTACCTCCTTTTTTGAATCTTTTTGCAGCCGTAAAGCATTTGTTTGTGTTTTGTGTTTCTTTTAGGTAATTTGGTGTCTGTTTAAATTGTTTTGTGTCTCTTTGAATTATTTTTGTAGTTGTTTTGTCTCTCCGCAGTTAGTTTGCATCTTTTTGTGGCAACTTTGAGTCTCTTTTGAGCAGTGTTGGGCAGTAATGCATTACAGTAATAATATTACACCACTCGTTACTGGAAAAGGTAACTAATTACTAATGAAATTTCAGTAGTAATATTACAGTTACTCCAAAACCAAACAATTCGTTACGTTACTTTATCACATCACTACTGACTTGAAATACAACAATCACATCAGTGGATTCATTTTAATACTTGTTGTGTTGTGCCTGCACATCATAAAGCACCAAGCTAGTTGGAAAAACCAAACTAAACGTATGGAAATATTTCCATTACATTGGTTTTGTCGGGAGGAAAGTTGACAAGAACACTGCTGCTGCAGGAAGCCGGACTAAAATACTTTACACTTCAAAAAACACGTCCTCAAACCTTCAGTCTGAAACACCTCGGCTACTACGACCAACAGCACAACAGCGTGAAGCTCCAGGAAAAACACCCCACCAAAGGTGAGCCCTCCTCGGCTGCAGAGGTCAGCGCTGTATTGCTACACTGGCTAAACAACCAAAAGTGGATTTTAATCGTGTACAGCGGCAGCTGCAAGGAAGTGATGAAGCTTGTGGTTGGATATGTTGCTCCATGAGTGACTCTCCATCTTTGTGGCATAGCCCTGGGAAAATACCGGTCACAGGCAACAGAAAAGGTAAAGCTAAATAGAAGCTATGTAGCATTATCTACACTTAACGCTGATCACCCTGACATTCACACAGAGGCACACATCTGAATTTTGGGGAGATATGCAGGTACTAATTTTATGGGGTGTAATGGGATAGTAATTTAACGAGTAGCGTAGTGAATTACTGAAAAGAGTAATGAGTAATATATTCCATTTTTAGAGGCCTACTGACACTTTGGGCCCACGTGCTTGTGCCACTAGGCCTGTACAGTAATCCCTCCATAATTAGAAGTATAGGTTTTATTTACCTGCTGTGTAAAAGACCCATCAGTCACAGTGATATCAAGCGACAGCCTTCTGTTTACATCTGGAACATAGATTTAACCTTAAAGAGGCAGGTTTATCAAAATGAGACGTCTTTAAAGATGTACATAAATATTTTATTTTAAAAACAAACATCCACCAGCGACAGATCAGATCAGAATGTGGAATGACATGAAAAATCCTGTTTGATCATTTGCATGATGAACGTTTCAGACAAATACAAAGTCAAATACTGACTTTTGTCATAATACATACATCTTGACACTCTCCTCACATGTGGTGCAACATCAGAGGAAACATGTCAATAAAAAGAAGGTTTGACGCGACACACAGAAAATTAATTTTTACTTAACTTTAAAGTACTAATATAAAATAGTTTGTCTCCATTGTACAAACTCCTGTTTAATAAAAACACAGAAATATTAAAAATGTTTGTTACATCAATAAAGAAAGGCACTGACTATATTGCACCCTTTAGGAGTAAACAAAATGCACTGTAGTAGAATTATATTATACTGTGATAAAAAGATCACAATTAGTGATCTACCTCAAAAAGCTTGGGACACAATCGTTCCTTTACAAATGCTGTTAAATAATTTGCTAACAGTAATCAAGTCGTCCACATCCACATACATGAGAACTTCTAGAGAATTAATTTAAA
>NC_065523.1:34576707-34578165 GCF_006386435.1 Epinephelus moara | reverse complement strand
TAGCTAATGTGCAAATTTGCAGGAAAGCCCAATCAGTCTTTTTTCAGCATTGGCAGTATAAAAAAAAAATCGGGGAGTGCAGCAAAATGCCGCCTACCTACTCTTGTTCAGAATGCACCTGTTTCGAGGCAATGGGGGGCGTGAGCAAGTAACAAAACCTGTAGCTCAGCGTGTGACGTAAACAGTGACGTGGGAGGGAAGCCGCAGCTGGTCAGTCGTTCGGCGATTCTCTCGTAAGTTGCCCCGTTCTTCACCGTCCTTGTCATCTGCCGGTTAATGGCCTCTTCGTTTGCGAGGACAAGGAGGGCGCGCAATTCCTTGTCTCCTCAGTTGCTCATCTTTACAGTGTCTGTCAGGTTTGTGTTTCCCTCTTGCTACTAGCTGCTCACAAATTCCTGCTATCAGCTGTTTCCTGTTTATCCATCGCCAGTGGCTCGCACGTGCAGCGTCATCAACAGCTCCTCCCATAAGTCATCAACAGCTCCTCCCATGGCGGAAGGCCGTCTCTGTCTGTTTAAACTAAAAAGGTTCCACCAATATGTCTACCCTACGAAGCGCCTCGGATCAACTCGCCAATCCGGCTCTGTGTGCTTGCAGCTTGCCGGCAAAACGGCCCAACATTCGCGGAAAATCTGGCAGTGTAAAAGGGGCTACTGTCTTATCCTAAAGCCCCCTGAGGAATCTGATCCCGTTTGGTTCGGTGGTGGGAACCTCTAGCGACCACATGCCTTTGCTGACATCGACCCCAGCGGGATTCTTAAAAGGATATGAGGGCAATTTTACAAAAAAGTATTTTGTTTTATGATGACAAAAATTAGCCAAGATAATGAGCAAATTAATTATATATTGTTTATTTTGGGGGGGAAAAAACATTTAAAAAAAAAAAAAAATTATTAAGAGAGCAGGTTCTTTGAGGGAAATGTTCCTGTCGAACTGTCCAAGGTTCTTTGAGGGAAATGTTCCTGTCGAACTGTCCAACTGTAAATCAGTCCAGAAGATCGTCACATGTACATATTGAGAGAGTAAGTGTTATAATGTTTCTACCATATTGTTACAGAAGGTGCATTTGTCAGTTATATCAGGAATGTATTTATAAATAACAGAATTCTCTGGATAATATCTATCTATAACCCTAAAAAGCAGCTCTTCGGTTTTGTTGGGCAGGAAGGAAGAGTGAATACAGGACTACATGTCTCACCATCAAGAGTCTGATCTGTCCAATTATATTTAGCAGTACTGTTCTTGGAATAAGTGAATGTCTAATGGATATGATGCCAGTTGGCAGTGCATTTACTACAGTGTTAATCACGTTGGGAGACAGGAATACTATGTCTTTGAAATCATTACGTGAATACAAAAGTTGTCAAATAGTTGCGTCACAAGCAGAATGTTGCTGTTAAACCAATGTTCAAAGAAAATGGACTCATTTCTATACGTATATTGGCTCTGCTCCATAAA